>NC_048596.1:149261323-149451205 GCF_003668045.3 Cricetulus griseus | reverse complement strand
CGGGAATTTAGTTGAAGAGGGGGAGGAATGAAGAATGAAGGGGTCTGTACCAGGTTGGAGAAACCCACAGGAACAGTTGACCTGAACAAGGGAGGAGAGCACATCGACCCCAGATGCTGTCAGGGAGACCAGTACAAGACTGATCCAGACCCCTGAACATGGATGTCAATAAGGAGGCCTCTGCACTCCAGGGAGCCTCTTCTGGTAGATTAGTATTTTTCCCTGATGCAAGAAGGGACTTTGAGAGCCCATCCCACATGAAGTGTTGCACTCTGGCCCTGGACACATGGGGAAGGGCCCAGGACCAGCACAGGAAGATTTGGTAGACTTTGCAGAGCCCCTGTCGAGGGCCTACCCTGCCTGGGGAGTGGTGGGTGGATGGGGTGGGGCAACAGAATTGAATAATGCTGGGCAGCATTGTATGATCTCAGAGCACAGGGGGTCTGAAATCTCGCACTGGAGTTTATGGTGTCTAGGCAGACTCATCTGAACAGTCAGCACAATAATCAAACTATCTACTTTAAGAGTTAAAAGATAAAGTACATAGAAATCAGGCAGGAAGCACAGTGCCTCAATTTATTAGATGCTCAAGATTGGCTGACTATTATTATCCTTGGGTGACCTTTGATAAAAGGCTAACCATTGGATAAAGATCAAATCAGCTCAGCACTCTTAAGGGAGACTTAGACATGTGGCTGAAGTCTCATGATGCTGCAACAAGATCCCAAACCTCTACAGGAGTAAATCAAGCCCAAGTCTTATTTTCTCCCTCGAGAGAAGATAATACCCATTTTTCTTAATTCAGAGCTGTTAAGTGGACAAAATGAGATAATGCATTTGCACAAAAAAAGCACTGCAGAACAACAGTAAGTGGCAAAAAGGTGCAAGGTATTACTGTCCTTGAGGCTTTTAGAATTTTTTAGAAAGCATTTACCCTGGTAAACAGCAAGGCTCACCCTTGAAATTTCTTTAAATATATAGGACTTAAATACGTGACTTAACAAAAGAAAGGTTTTGTGGGTTTAAATTAATCAGGCAAAGTCAAGTCTGAGCAGGGTGATTTAATTTGTGTGTGTGTGTGGGGGGGGGGGATATGAACATTGCCTCCGTGGTGTGTGTGTGTGTGTGTGTGTGTGTGTGTGTGTGTTTGGGGGGAGGGTTATGGCTAGTATTATCTGTTTTCTACCAAGGATTAAAACATGGGAAATTAGTTTCAATTGTAACAGTAAGAGATTAGGTGACTCCTATGAAATATCTCCACTCACTCCACTGGTAGAATTAAAGATACATATGGATCTTATCTATTCTGCAGTTTATTGTTTCCAGAATGAGAACGTTACATGGGTGTTTTGGATAAAATAAGGGCAAATAGTTTAGAAAATTGGACTATGGATTTTATTCTATATCAATAGTTCTCAACCTCTGGGGTCATGATTCCATTGGGAGTACAATATCAGATATCCTGCATATGAGAGATTTACATAAGATTCATAACAGTACCACATTTTCTCTATCCATTCTTCAGTTGAGGGGCATCTAGGTTGCTTCCAGGTTCTGGCTATTATAATGTTGCTATGAACATAGTTGAACAGATGTCCTTATTGTATGAATGTGCATTCTTTGGGTATATGCCCAAGAGAGGAATGGCTGGATCTTGAGGTAGACTGATTCCCATTTTCCTGAGAAACCACCATACTGATTTCCAAAGTGGTTGTACAAGTATGCACTCCCACCAGCAATGGAGGAGTGTTTCTCTTTTTCCACATCCTCTCCAGCATAGATTGTCATTGGTGTTATTGATTTTAGCCATTCTGACAGGAGTAAGATGGTATCTCAGGGTGGTTTTGAGATGCATTTCCCTGATGGCTAAGGATGTTGAGCACTTTCTTAAGTATCTTTCAGCCATTTTAGATTCCTGTGTTGAGAATTCTCTATTTAGTTCTGTACTCCACTTTTTAATTGCATTGTTTGGTGATTTGGTGGCTAACTTCTTGAGTTCATTGTATATTTTGGTAATCAGCCCTTGGTGGTGAATATCTTTTCCCAATCTGTGGGTTGGTGTTTTGTCTTGCTGACTGTGTCCTTTGCCTTACAGAAGCTTCTCATTTTCAGTTTGTGCTACAGGTGTTATGTTCAGGAAACAGTCTCCTGTACCAATTCATTTGAGGGTATTACCTACCTTCTCTTTTAGGAAGTTCAGTGTGGCTGAATTTATGTTGAGGTGTTTGATCCATTTGGACTTAAGTTTTGTGCAAGACAATAGATATGGATCTATCTGCAATCTTCTACCTGTCCGAATCCAGTTATGCCAGCACCAGTTTTTGAAG
The DNA here is from genome assembly GCF_003668045.3 of Cricetulus griseus. Taxonomy (NCBI): domain Eukaryota; kingdom Metazoa; phylum Chordata; class Mammalia; order Rodentia; family Cricetidae; genus Cricetulus; species Cricetulus griseus. The sequence goes on along the minus strand of NC_048596.1, from coordinate 149,448,878 downwards.
ATGCTTTCTTTTTTTCCATTGAATAACTTTAGCTTCTTTGTCAAAAATCAGGTGTTTGTAGGTGTGGGGGTTAATATCAGGGTCTTCAATTCAATTCCATTGGTCAACCTGTCTATTTTTGTGCCAATACCAAGATATTTTCAGGACTATGGCTCTACAATAGAGCTTGAAGTCAAGGATGGTGATCCCTTCGGAAGTTGCTTTATTGTACAGGGTTGTTTTGGCTATCCTGTTTTTTTTTTTTTCCATATGAAGTTGAGTACTATTCTTTCAAGGTCTGTGATGAATTGTGTTGTGATTTTAATGGGAATTGCATTGCATCTGTAGATTACTTTTGGCACGATTGCCATTTTTACTATGCTGATCCTACCTATCCAAAAGCATGGGAGATCTTTCCATTTTCTGGTATATTGTTTAGTTTCTTTCTTTAAAGACTCAAAGTTCTTACTATACAGGAATAGAGGAGGGCAAGAAAGGAAATGCCTTGATATAGGGAGACAGTACAGGTTTGGAGAGAGGTCTGGCACAGGGGAAATGTTAGGGGATCCACAGGGATGACCCCAACTAAGAATCTAGGCAGTAGTGGAGAGGATGCCTTTGATACCCTTCCCCTATAATGAGATTGATGTCCACCTTGGTTACCATTCCTAGAGCCTTCATCCAGTACCTGATCAAAGCAGAAACAGGCACCCCCAGCTAAGCACTGAAACATACTACTGGAATCCAGTTGTGGAGAGGGAGGAGGGATGAGAAAAGGAGCCAATACTGTGCTGGAGGTACCCACAGAAACAGTTGACCTGACCAAGTGAGAGCATGGAGACCCTAGTCTTAAATCTGGGGAAACAGCTTTGGACGGAACCAAGCCCTCTGCATGTGGGTGGAAGCTAAGAGGCCAAGACAGTCTATGGGACTTCTAACAGTGGAACCAGTCTTTATCCTTAGAGCACAAATGGACCTTGGGAGCCCATTCCCTCTGGAGGGATACTATTGCTGCCCAGATACAGCAAGGAGGGCCTAGTTCCTCCCCCAAACTATATGACAGATATTGAAGGTCCCTGATGGAGGGTCTCACTATTCCTGGGTAGGAGTTTGGGGATGGGTTGGAGGGTTTGGTCAGGAACATGGGAGGATGAGAGTATGAGGGAATGGGCGGGGATGAATATGTATAATCTAATAAATAAAATTATAAAAATAATAAAAATTCATAACAGTAGCAAAATTATAGTTATGAAGTAACAATTTTATATTTGGGGGGTCACCATGACATTAGGAACTGTATTAAAGTGTTGCAGCATTAGGAAAGTTGAGAACCACTGCTCTAAGTGGAAGCTGGGATGTGCCACAGGTTCCCTAAGAGGAAGGTTAGTTGATTGCAGGTGGTTGCAGCAAGTTCACACATATTTAAAGGTCATTCCATGCCCCACTGGGAGAGAGATGGGAAAGAGAACAACATAAACCAATTCAATTCAGAGTCAGAGAAGGGTGATTTTCACATCACTTACCTGTGTAAGGTAAAGGATCCCAGACTATAGTTCAAGGTCAGCCTACTTGGGCGGTTAAGCAGGCTGCATAGCCAGAGTTAGAGAAGGGCAGAGTTAAGAGCATCAGCTGGACCACCACAAAAAGGTGAAGTTGGGTTTCTTGAATCTCTCCGACAGACACAGTACTGAAGATAAGCAGAATGTTAGAATGCTGCTGGAGGAAGTCCCAGAACTGTACTGCCTCAGATCAGCACTAATTTGTGCTAAGTTCAATGGGACCACACTGCTGCTTGGCAATCAATTTGTTCATCTTTTGTTGATTTTGTTTCCTAAATATCCCAAACAGCTGTTCATGTCCCATTCTTTTCTTCAAGAGTCTCCCTCCTACTCAATAAGCTCCAGATACACTGGCCTTCATTTAGTCACCCAAGCACCCTGAGTTCTGCTGCCTTATTGCTTTTCACATGCTGTTCCCTCCAGCTGGAATGCTCTTTGTCTTCACAAATTGCTTGAATAATTTCTACATTATATTCAGCCAATATGATTCTTCTTCACAAAGATTATCCTGAACTTAATTTCTTTTTCTTTTCCATCATACCCTCTTTGTTTCTTTTGTATCATTTGAACCAACCAATAATCAAAGATATGTTTGTATTGCTTATCTTATGCTGTCTCACCCACTAGATGATAGCTTCTATGAGAGAGAACACATCTACTCAGTTCATTATTGCCACAAAGTTGGAAAAGTAGGCTTAGCCCTCATTGAATGCATAGTGTTAGACTATGTTCTTGTTTCTCCATTAGAGATGTTTTCCACAACTTTCCAGAGTGGATTTTATCTATGTAGTAGGGCAGAAGAAAGGTTAATTCATTATCACATTATTCTCAATGGGTGGGAGTATGAATCAAAAGCAACCATTTGGTTGGGTTATCTGCTGGGTTTTTGGTGGTGTTCCTAGTCTATATCTGTCTTCCTAAACTCCAAAAAAAAAGAAGCAATATTTGAATTTCCATATCCCCCCTACCCTAGTCTGTTTGTGTTGGAAAGATGTAATGACTTTTCATTAAAACTACTAGATTGAGCATCAGACATTTAGACCACTGCTTATTAACAAAGATTCCAGAGCCATGGTACAAGAGGAAACTAGACTGGAGCCTTCTCTCTTGAGTACATGAAAGAGCTTTATGCCAATCACATGTAGTCTTTCACTATTTTCTGCTGAAATACTCATGTGATCACAAAAAAAGAAGAAGCTATATAAGTGGACTTGGCATTGAATCATTTCTACCACATTCACAGCTGCTTATGTGAAAGGAGAATCTCAGAGTCACAGGCCATCTCTACTAGCCAGTAAAAACCACCTACCTTCTTTTTGAGAAACTCAAGATCTTGACCCAACAGCGCCTGCATGGTGCACTGCTCAGCAGCAAAGCAGAAGAGGAGGAGAGCACTGTAAGAAGAGAAAGAAAGAGCTGTAATTTCACACACCCTATGTGTTCTGAATAGTAGAAACCCAGGTGGTGAGGAAAGAGTTTTACTCTTAATTCAGAAAACCACACAAGGAGCAAGTCATCTAGGCAGGGAACTTTGGGCCAGGAGCTATTTGTATGTATCAACCTTCTGGCCAGCTGTCATTCTGAAAAACAGTTTACAATTACCACTTTGAGAGCTGGGCTAAAGGAATGCCATCAATATAGAAAACTGGCAAACCCCAGACATATATTGTTTGTTCCTATTTGAGGATAGATGGGAAGGAAACAGTAACCATACAAAGCTAGGTGAAACTACTACAGACTAAGAGAAAGGAAAAACTATTTTAAAGGCTCAAGGAAAGAGGAATTCTTTCTAAGTGATTTACTCTAGGAAATAAAGTAATATTTTACACTCTGCTTGACATCAATAAACTGGAGCTAAAAGGCCAAGATGTCAAGACAAAGAAAATGAGATTTAGAGGGAGCAGATGGCATGAATAAGGACTGTGAGAAAGAGAAGAGGAACTTAACTGGAAATAGAAAAGTGAACATATATAATGGAGCAGTGAAGGGTAGAAGAGAGCATATGGAAAGCTGGGTCAGTGACATGGAAGAGAAATAAGGAGGCACACCTTAGAGAGTGGAGGTTCAATGATGAGATGGAGCTGAGGATGTTGCTCATCTGGAGAGTGCCTGCCTAGCATTCAAGGGCTCCAGTTTTATCTCCAGCACTGAATAAATTGTCCATGGGTGAAGGTGGAAGCAGGGGAATGAGAAGCGTAAGGTCATCCTTGGCTACATGCCTATGAGTTCAGGGCCAGAGTGAACTTCATGAGACTCTCAAAAATGAGGGTTGGTGAAAGATATTTATATTATTATTAGACACTGAGAGAAAAATGTAAGGGATAATCTTGAATCCTTATCTAGTCACTGGTGTGACTGTATAGAAGCTAGGTGGCATGGTAGTGAAGAATACATTCTAGTTCCACCATGGCTTACTGTATACTGGTTTGGAAGTCACTGGATTATTTTCTGACCTAGTTGCAAGCAGTGAAGTGGCACTAATAGTAGCCATCTCAGAGGCTGCTTCAACAGGTTGAATGAGCCTAGACAAGAACAGAGTGGATATGTTCAGCACATTATTACTTCTTGATTACTTAGATATTTCGCTCTGTTCCTCGTTTCCTCCTTTTGACTCAACCACAAGGAATACTTTGGTATTTAAACTGGAATTGCAAATACTTTTGAAAGTCAACACATAAGCAGAAATACATTAGAAATGGACTCAGTTTATGAAAGTAATATGGCTAGAACTTAAAAGTGAGAGAAGGATCTGGGTACAGTAGTATATAACTGCAATTCTAGCACTTGGAAAGTAGAAGTGGGGGGACTGGGGCTTGGGGACAGCTGGCATTGCATAGTGAAATCCTGTCCAAATAAATAAGTAAATAAAGAAATAGAAAAGAAGGTATATAAAGAGGCTGTGGATGGGGCAGTGGTTTTACTATATTCCAGGTGAGAGATGAGGGTTTGAAGTGAGATGAGACTTTGAACAAACAAAAACAATGGATTTGAGAGGTAGTTTGATGGCAATGGAACAATAAAAGCAGTCCACCATCTCAAACAAGAACCCTGCACCTCACTTCTACTGCACCAGCCTAGGCTATTTCCTTAACCCCGAACCAGTTTTGTTGAACCTTCAAACTAAAACTATGATTTCTTTAACAAATGTTTTTGTCATGTTAAGGCAGAGTCTAATGTATTCTTCGTGGACCTGGAGCTGGCTGAGGTCTAGGCTGATCTTTAAGTCCCGTTCTTCCAATTTCCAGCTCTAGAGTGGCTGGGATGACAGGATTGTGTGCCTCTCTTACATAGGCTGACCAACTAAGCTACATCCATAAGCTATACCCAATAGCACTTCTTTTAGCAAATGCTGTCATTGTCTTTTTCACTCCCTGAGGTTCACCCTGGTGATCACTTCTACCCATGGTGGGCAGTTTTCATGTACCTTGAAACATTCCTACCTTTAGCACCTGTAACTCTGCTGAGGTGATTCTCTGGCTGTAGGAGCACAGGGGAAACCCCAGAAGTCAGTCAGTTGCCAGGGGCAACCATTAACCCATGACGGATAAATTGCTGCTCTTGCTTTTCTAACTGGTGGGATACTTCTGAGCTGTGTTCCACATCTGCTGTTGAAAGACTTAAAAATTAGCAAAGAAATATAGCCCAGAAACTGACCAAGGCTACTACTATGACTTAGTGCCTGGAATTTACCAGCCACCAGCAATTACTCCCTTATAAGGCCATAAGATAACTGGGTACCAAGAATTCCCAGATGGCCACCCTCCCAGAAGGGCTCATGAAGGAAACAGATTGCCCCACCAGCCAATGTGTCAATCATTAACAATTAAGGGTCCCTGTGAAACAAAGAGATAGCTACCATTAGTTAGCACATCCTGAGGTTTGCAGGTTTTACAACTGGTGGGGTCAGGAGGCTACCTGATTCCCAGACCTCCTCTTAAGACAAAGGGCCTCCTAGGAACCCATGACTCATGGGTTCAATGGACAGAGAGGCCAGGCCCCTCCCTAAGCTTATGGTTTTTGCCTTTAAAAACGCCTGTGCCTGGGGGACAGGACTGCTCTCTAGCCTGCATGCTGGGAGAGCCCGTTTTTACAAAAGTCTACCTTTCATTAAAGCCTCTTGCTGTTTGCATCAAGTTTCTGCCACCTCATGGTGGTTGGGGTGGCCGAAGTCTGGGAAAAGATTCTGGAGTCCTGAGCTTCCTAGAGGGCTCCTACACTGTGTCCAGCATAGCAGCCACTAAGCCTTGCATAACTGCTTTAATTTAAATCAATTAACTGAGTAAAAGGTAACAGTAACTTCTTTTCAAATATTCAACAGTCCCATGGGTTAGTTAATGACTACCAAGTAAATCATTCCCCTTGCATAGAAAGTTCTCGGTGGTACTATTCTGTACCATCTCTTTCGGCACCCTCACTTACTTAGGCTGAGCACCTCTTCATTAACCCCTTTTTAGTTTTTTCCCTTTCTTTATTTCACTTCCTCATATCCTTACCCATGACTTCTTTTCCTTGTGCTGGTATAACTAAATATTTGAGATGGGGTAATTTATAAACAATATGAATACGTTTCTCATATTTCTGGAGGCTGGGAAGTCCAAGTTCAAGTCTCGTTCTTTCTCTGATGAGAGTCTTCTTCATACCATACAGGAAATAACTGTGTCTTCTTATATGGTGGATGTGGAAGAGCAAAGAAAGGGGGGAAATATTGTCCTCACATGGCAGAAGGGTAGATAAGAACGAACTAATGCATTCTTATAAAGTTGCCATTTATCCTATATATGAGGGCAGCTCTTTCATGATTTACTTAGCTATTAAAGGCCCACCTATGTACATGATCACACTGGAAGTTCAACACACTGAAACCACTCCATTCTGCTTTTTAGTGTCACTTCCCAAATTAGCTTCATAATATCAAATACTTGCCTCTGGGTTTATCTTTTAAGGTGAAAGACCCCCGAAGGGAGACCCTCACTCAAATCTCAGGAATAGCGCGCACCCAGTGAGGCACTGAGACCGGACTTGCTGCAATCACACGAGGAAGTTTATTGAAAAAGGAATTGAATGAGATCTCAAGCCAGCATGCTGGGGTCAAGGCTCAGAGGAGTTCGACCCCGACCCAAACTTGTGACAAGCTTATAAAGGCAAAAACCATAAAGGAGGATTTTATATTTGGGGGGTCACCATGACATTAGGAACTGTATTAAAGTGTTGCAGCATTAGGAAAGTTGAGAACCACTGCTCTAAGTGGAAGCTGGGATGTGCCACAGGTTCCCTAAGAGGAAGGTTAGTTGATTGCAGGTGGTTGCAGCAAGTTCACACATATTTAAAGGTCATTCCATGCCCCACTGGGAGAGAGATGGGAAAGAGAACAACATAAGTGTGTGTGTGTGTGTGTGTGTGTGTGTGTGTGTGTCCCACCACGGAGCCCCCAAGGTGACAAGCCCATGTTCTTATAGACAGCTAGTAATTTTTACTCTTCAAGGTATCCTAACAAAGAGAAACAGGAAAAGGAGGATGGATACTGTTAATGGATGTGTTCTATATCCCAAAGTGTGTTTTGTGGACAACTCTGCTTAGCAGACCCCAAGGCTAGAGCTTACACCTACTGAATCAGCAGGTGATCTCACTCCATTGTCTGTAGGAATGAATACACCCTCACTCCTACAGACAATGGCATCCTCCATCTAGAGGCAATTCATTCTAATTATCAGGCTCTGAAGTTTGAGGTAGCAAGTCTTCCAGAAGTTAACAATGCTATTTTGGGATCACCCATATCTAGCCTGCTTAATGAACATTATGACGAGAACATAAAATTTTTTTCATCTCACACAGAAAGACTTTATCCACATTCTCTATTTCATGTCTCACTTCTGGACTTGCTTTGTTTTCATTTAAATTATATTCAAATCCCACTTCCATTAGTGTTAATTTGATGGATTTTCTAACATTCTTTAATTCTTCACCAAGTGGCTTCTGCCCTGTATCTCCCCCTGATGGGTTCATTTTGCTTTGCCTAGGAATGTCTTTTGATTATTGGCCAGAATGAGAGTGAAATGTTTCATGCCTGGTGATTAAATTTTCACTTGAAACATGTGTAGATAGAATATTGTTTACAGATATTTATTTCTCCAGCATTGGTTGGAGAGAATAATTTGGTTTCTCTAGCCTGAGCTACCAGGAAACTATTTGACTCTCAATTAGTGGTAAGATGGGGACAGAGATGATATGACTTCTTAGGATTCTGAACCCCTGAACATATAAGTGTCAGAGGTTTCAATCTACCGAGATTACCTGATATGTAGTTGTTTTTGACAAATGCAACACTATTAAGATATTGACTGGTCATTGTCTCCTGCTGAAGAGTCCAACCTAAATCATTCCCTCTGTATTCAAGTATCAGTTGTCTTTATCCTTCCTACAGTACCAACACCCCACTAATGCCATCACTAACTCACTGGAACCCAGACTGCAAGGTGGGGATAGAGAGATGGCTCAGCTTGGTAAAGTGCTTACTCTGCAAACATGAGGATCAGAGTTAGGTTTCCTAAAACCCACACAAAAAACTGGCATGGCAGTGTATGTCTAAGTTATTCTAAGGTTGAGGAGGTAGAGAGAGGAAACTGTGGCTTTCTGGCCAGTCTATTTAAACCAGTGAACTCAGCTTCAGTGTTAAGCGCTCTCTCTCTCTCTCTCTCTCTCTCTCTCTCTCTCTCTCTCTCTCTCTTCTCTTTTTCAAAAAAAGAAAAGTGAACTACAATGAGAAGGCACTCAATCGGACTTTGATCTCTACACACACAGACAAACACACACACACACACACACACACACACACACACACAGACACACACACACACACACACAAATCCAGGCCTGTGCTCTAAGGCTTTAAAGCCAGCTTGACTTCTATTGGGTGCATTGGTATACAAATTGCTAGGTATCCTCTCTGCAAATATCCAGTCATCTAACTACCCAGCTTTTGAGGAATAGTCACATATTCAGATAAAGGCCCCAAATCGTAGTCTGAGTCCAGTCTGGGTTGACTTTGAGATGCTGCGCTCAATGGATGCAAAATTTCTTTTGTGAAGGAGTGACAGCATCGGATGTCAGAAAAGACAGAAACAAAATTCTTGACTCCTAATCCAATGGCCTGATTGGTCTCCATACCATGTTCATTTCTGATTTCTCTTTAATCTCAGTTGCAATAGATACTCAGAAAATCTAAGGTGGGAAACCAGGGAGGTGAGACATCTCACTTCCCTCTTCTTTGGAGATGCCTTTAGGGCCCCCTAGTGGCTGTTTTAATACCTCCAGTTTTCTTTTATCCTTCCTTCCTTCCTTCCTTCCTTCCTTCCTTCCTTCCTTCCTTCCTTCCTTCCTTCCTTCCCTTCCCTCCCTTCCCCCCTCTCTCCCCCCTTTCTTTCTTCCTAGATTTATTTATTAATTACACATATAGCATCCTGCCTGCATGTATGCCAGCAGGCCAGAAGAAGGCGCCAGATCTCATTACAGATTGTTGTGAACCACCACGAGGCTGCTGGGAATTGAACTCGGTGCCTTTGGAAGAACAGCCAGTGCTCTTAACCTCTGAGCCATCCCCGGTTTCTTAAGATTAGTGCTGTATGACCCAAAAGAGGAGAAAGAAGAGAGAAGAGAGAAGATAGAGTGAGTGTGGTGTGTGTCTGTGTGTGTCAGACTTTTCAGTGACGGGTGCAATGTTGGTGTGAGGATAAATAGCAGTTGGTTTAGAGGGTACAATACTTTCCTGTTCCTTAGTTTTTAGCAAACCTGGGCTGTTTCTTTAGAAATAGCAGATATATTTCCTTACATATTTTTATTCTGTATTCCTCATGCTATATTATGTCATAGCCAAAATCATTTTTTGACATTTATATATTGGTTTGTGTCAAATTCCTAGGCAATCACTTCCAACTTGAGAATACACACACACACTCTCTAAGATTGGGATGAGCGTTATAATTTTCCAAAGGAAAAACTTGAACTGTGAGGCTTCCTATGATAGGAATTAACCAGTGCTGTCTGTGGGATATTATAGTCTAACAAACTTAACCTTTAGCCTATTACAACAGTGCTGGTGTACAACTAGAAACTTGAGTTGATAGAGGGGAAACATTTCAGCATTTTAGGAGGTTACCAGGCCATGCTAACCAACCTCATTAAATTCCTAGTAAATAGGTACCTCACTGATTCCAGTAGACCTTACTCCCTTCTCCTCCCCTGCTCATATTTTTCAAAAATCTAGATAAGACACCACTCGGGTTATTACAATGAAGATGTTCCTTTCCCACATTCTTTTCTTTGATGTTAATTCGGTTATTTCCTCCTTTGCTTGTAAATTCCTGGACTCTCGTCCCTTCCCCCTATTAACGTGCTAGTGCACTGTAAAATGCACTTTTATTAATGAAGGGAAGCCAGACGATAAATAAAAAGAAAGCACAGAGCTGGGCATTGGTGGCACAGACATTTAATCCCAGAGGCAGAGGCAGATGGATCTCTGTGAGTTCCAAGCCAGCCTGCTCCAAAGAGCGAGTTCCAGAACAGGTTCCAAAGCTATACAGAGAAACACAGTCTCAAAACAAACAAACAAACAAACAAACAAAAAACCCAAGAAAGCACAAATTCCTGGTTTAACTTTACCCAGTTCCAGGGTAAAAGCTGGTGTGGGGGTGGAGGAAGCGAGTAGGAAGGACTGGCGTTCTGTAAAACAAATAAATAAAAATAAAATGATCCCCTTGTTTTCTGGGAGTTCTAAAATAAAGCTGTACATCAGAGGAAACACTGAACTGCCTTAGATCTAAAAGGCTTGACATTAAAGTTTGACGCTTTAATGGCTTCTAGAATATTAGATAACACTTTATCATATAATGTTCTTCTCCGACACAATAATTACATCAACACCAGATAGGATCTGCTATCTCTCACGGTGAGACTCATTCCTGCAAAGACTTCAGGACCTCTGCATCACAGTTAACTTTCCGGAAGATCCAAAGCAAACGTTTTTTACTTCTTCTCCAGGGACTTTGCTGTGCAACCGCTCCCATACTTTGGCATCCTCCTCGACTGGGGCTACTTCTTATTTAGGTAAACAGCACTGGGAACTAGTGGAGAGACCCTGCTGGTGATGGAATGGGTCTTGGCTTCTAGAGGCCGGAAGAGGGGGGAGAGTGTCGGTCAGGTCAAAAGATAGCCAAAAGGTGTAGGTATCAAGGCCAGAGCTGGGGGTGGAGTGGATCTGAGAGGGACCAGATCCCAGAATACCAGGGTAAAATGGTGCCCCCACCTCGGGTAGGATGGTCAGCACGGAGTCCGAATCTAGGCGGCCTTTTCTCACGCACCCTTCCACTCACCATCCTGCCCAGCCCTTAAAATAAACTGGGCGGGTTGCCTGCCTAGAGAGGCGCAGGGATAGCAAAGACTCAGTGGCTGGTAGGGTTGGGGAGAGTGGAGGACTCCGGGGAAGGGGACCCCAGAAGCCCCTGGACCGAGTGGAGGAGAAAATCCGGGAGCTGGATCGGTTTTCCAGTCGGAGTTGTCCACCCGCCGGCATCCCCTTTCTCTCCCAGACTCTGCTTCAGCCTCATGGGATTTTCTCCCATGACACCCAATCCCCTTTACTGTAACCAAATCCACACGCTTCTTCCGCTACATGGGGAGACTCCGCATCCCCACTCTCGTCATTAACACCAGAAGGCTGGAAATCCCTCCAGTGGGACATTGCACGCAGGGTTTTTGAGCAAGAATAAAATTAGAAAAGGGGCACATCTGTGTGTCTATGTGTGTATTGAAGAGGACACAAAAATGCAGTTCCCCCCTGAAAAAAACAGTCTTGCACAGGATTCTTGGATCCAGAATCCAAACATGCTGTCAAAACCTTCAGGAGGGACTTCTGGCAGCTCCAATTGCCCCGTACCCTGCCCACCTATGGGGCAGCCGCGTCCCCAGCAGAAGAAAGACCAAGGGAAACTTCCTACTTGCCAGAGACCGCTATTTTGTAAAAGGGGTGGCCCGGTGACTCTCCCGGCAGGCATCCCTACAACAGCAGCTGCGGATCCGGCCTGCCTCCCTTCCCCCTCTTTCCTCCAATCCCGGAGCAGCCGGGAGCCGCCGGAGTGGGGAAAGAAGGGAGGGGAGCTCCAGCTAGCACCCTTTCCTTGAGACCCGGCCCGGGATCCCTGCTCCGGGTGTTGCTTTCTTCTGGGTTCCAGTAAGCCAAGGAGCCTAGGGAGGTGCTTGGCCGTGGGCGGAGCCTAGACAGGGCGGGCACTCGAGACGCTCATTTCTGGCGCTGTTCATTGGTCGTCCGTGCAGTCACGGGGATGGGGGTGGGGCCCCGAGGCAGGCTCAGGTCCCGCCCTCGCTCGGAATCCAGCCCCGGATTGCACCCCCCCCACCCCAGCTGCACAGACATGACACAGACACACAGTGACTGCAGCTGCTGAGCGAGCCCGACGCTCTACGCACGCGGCGGCTGCTGGACTAGCCTGGAGCTCGAACCCCAGCGTCCTCCAGCGCGCTCCCACGCGGGTCCTTGCACCTAGGTTCCCGCCCGAACGTGCGCGGGAAGCGGGGACCGCGTGCCCTCCGCTCGCGGCTACAGACTGCCCACAGCGGCTGCTTCGAACGCGCGGCTACGAACCCGAGCGCCCCGGGAAGCCGGCGCGTCTCTGAGGCGGTGGCAGCGGCGGGGGCCGTCCGCCCGGATTCCCCGCACCCACAGTGCTGCGTCCCGCTCGCCGCCACCCGGCAGCCGTGACCTTCCAAGGGGCGCCTACGTCGGCCCCGAGTCCCCGGTCCCACGCGCCAGGCCAGGGCGAGGCCCTCTCCGGCGCCCGCTTCTCCAGGAGCCGCAGGCAGGCGCGCAGGCCCGGGGGTAGGGTCACCGCGAGCTGCCACCACTGGTCCCTGTGCTCGCTCGCTGTGCTCGTCACCGGGGCCGGCTGCGCTGCCCCCTGCCTCGCCGCTGCTCCCGAGCCGGGGCGCCTCGCCGGGAGGGTTGCGGGCAGGCCCTGCCCTGAAGGGGCTAAGCGGCTAGGAGCGCGGGAGGTGGAGCCGGTAGGGCGGCCGCTCTGCGTTTCTTCCTGGTGCTGGTTCCCGGGACCCAACCCAGGGCTGCCCCTGCCTATGCGAGGCGTCCCCGGCTTGGAAGAGTCCTGGCGTGAAACAGTTCCCGGCAGCAGCCTAGGAGGAGGAGAAAGAGGAGACAGTGTTCAGTCGCGGCTACGCGGATCTTTCCTGTAGCATTTGGAGCCTAAGGCTGTGCCGAAGTCTGTGCTCGGTACCGACGGTCGGGTTAAAATAGCACCGGATATCGACCCGAACCCCCTGCATTTCGTAGGCGTCAGAGTCACCACACCGTTCAGCTTTTTCGGAGTGTTCCTCTACCTGAGGGTAGCCAAGGCCAAGGTAAGAACCCTAGGGTGAGAGAGAACCTCCTTTGGGAGCTTTGGTGAGCAGTGCTGGACAAGTTACCCAAACCTGTGGCTGGTGCCCGGTGTGCTTAGGATGCTGGGGCGGGGGTGGGGGGGACGGCACACCGTTTTTGACTTGGCTTTGAGTGCTGGAAAAGCAGGAGGTGAAAGACCCTAAATCTCCGGTGCCCCCAGTTAGGCAGTTTGTGTGTGTGTGTGTGTGTGTGTGTGTGTGTGTGTGTCCCACCACCCTGGGACCCTTCCCGCGTTCTGCGCTGCTCACACACCTGCCTTTCATGATGGGATGCCCCGAGAACTTTTCTTTCCAATTGGTCGAAGAGAGGACAGTTTGGGGATGTAGTTCCACATTTGGATACCTCCAGGAGGAACACCCAACCAATATACCTAATCTTTACCTTTAGACTAAACTTCTGGTAGTGATCAGGGTTTAGCCAGAGCTTCTTGTGAATGCCATTGCTTTTGCGGTTGGGATGATGACTAAAGTTTGTGCATCATGAAGTTATGCTGTTCATTGCTTTGAAATGCTCCCTCTGTTTAACCACAGTTCTTTGCACAAGCCATGTGTTTGCCTGTGTGAGATTAAATCTATGCGCTTCCTCGAAATAATCTGCTGTTAAATGGGTCACGTCTGAGGGAACAGATTGTCTTTTGCACACCCAGTCCATCCTCTGGGTGACCCTGTTTAATGGGGATGCTTTTTTTCTCCCTGTCCTGTGCTGTTGTACCTCGGTTGAGTACGTTTCTGCTCTGAATTCTGAATCCGTGAATTTTGTCACTCAGTCCATTAAAATGATCTCCTGAGGGAGTGAAATAACAGCTTATATTTTTCCCCCAAATGTCACAGGAAGTTTTACAAGATCTTATGTAAGTGTCCCAAGAGAGAACTCAGATCCTTTCTCCCTTCAAGGGGACACAGGGATGGGATGGGGTGGGGGTGGCACATCACCTAAATGCAGATGCCTGTAATGACACCACTGGGGACCTAAAGTGCTTATTCTCTGGCTAATGTTCCTCCTTGCCTCAACTGCCTTCCCATCTCAGGATCCCTTTGATATACTTACCATAGGGGAAGGTTCCAAATTAGGAAAAGAACAAGTGGGTGACATGAATGAATTACTCACCAGTGTGCTGGGGCCTCAGTGGGGAGAAAAAACTAAAGGAAAACATGCATGAGGGTTTCACACATTTTTTGTGTACCTTTAGGTTTTTTTTTGTTTTTTGTTTTTTCGAGACAGGGTTTCTCTGTGTAGCTTTGAAGCCTATCCTGGCACTTGCTCTGGAGACCAGGCTGGCCTCGAACTCACAGAGATCCACCTGCCTCTGCCTCCCAAGTGCTGTGATTAAAGGCAAGCGCCACCAACGCCCTGTGTACCTTTAGTTTTGAAGAACACTTTTTACCTTTGTGAAAATTGCTTGAGGAGAACACACATTTATCTAGTTGGGGCCAGTTAATTCCATTCAGAGGGCCAGAAGCTGTTAGGATTTGACAGAGTGTCAAAGTAAGGCAGCAAACTCCCCTAGCAGAGATTCCCTCCAGTCTGGGTCAGCACAGACTGCCTGCAAAGTGGTCTCAATTGTGGACTGATATTTTTGATGTGAGAGGATATGGATTCCTTTGGCTTTTAAGTTGAAACTGGAAGAGCCTTAGAAATAAAATCAAAGGTTTAATCTTCTCTAGTTCTCCTAGGTTTTCCTAGGTTCTCCATTCCTGAGGTGTTCTTTAAAGTCAATGCTTAAAGGCAGAAGGCTGCTTTTCTCTGTCCTCCAGCCACCTACAAGAGGGGACTAGTTTTCTATTCAACCACCAAAGTACAAAGATCTAGAACAGATGCTAGAAACAAGAATGGCTTCTTGTTAAAGCTCATGATCATAACTAGTGAAAGGATTCCAAATATTTGGATGGTGGGCCTGGTTTAATTTACAGTGTCATGTAGACAACTTGGGTGTTAACTGCAAAATATTATGGGAAAATCTGGGGAGACTCATTTATGTATATAAGGGCTATACATTTTGGGAAGTCAGTCTCCCGAAAACTCTACCTTTTTAACACTGGGTCATGCTAACTTTAAATTTCCTAACATTGCTTGTACCTATCCCCCCCATCCCCTTTGTAGTTCTCAAGTTCAAACCCATGGCCTCATACTTGCTAAGCAAATGCTTTGTCTACTACTGAGCTACATATCCAGCCCCTCTTTCTTGGGGAACTTTTGGGCTATATAGCCCAGTTTTCAAAAATAGCACTTCTTCAAAACATCTCTGAAATTAATTCCATCAAGTTTCTTGCTGCCATCTTCTCAAAAGTACATTCCTTACACAGATGGTAACATATCATTTGACAGCATGGTTGGACTTAGATGCTCTCTGCACTTTTGACTGTGTTAAATCATTAGTGTCTGGGATTCTTGGAGCAGAATTAGAAGATAATTGTATTTCCCTTAAGAACAAAGCCTTTTGGCCCAGGTCTATGCATAGCAGCTAACTCTTATGAAAGACACACAAGGTAAGATGGAAGAATCTAATTCTGGTACCCAAAGGACAAATTACACCAAGATCTAGGTCCTGCTGGAATCTTAAGCTTGATTCAGTGTGTAGAATTAGACTTTGTTTGGAACCTGTAAAATTCTGCAAGTTATTTCATTGCTTGGAACCCTGGTGTCTGTTAGATTGCATCTGTGACCTTTTACTCAAAAGTATAATGCATATGTCGGTAGTTTAAGGGGAACTGCTAAAGTGGTCTAGGAAAATGATTAACATAGAGTCTTATCCTTTTATTAAGGCTTTATAGATTGATTCTCATAGGTGCAATATAACCAAGGGGTAAGCAATTGGAAGAGGCTGTTATAGTTGTCATTGAATAACAACCAGTGAAAGCCTGAGAGCATCTGGGCTTTAGTCCTAAGGCATGAAGGGGGTCTTAAGAGTTTGAGGGAAGCCCTTTGACAGAGATGGAGGAAGAAGCTGAGATAGAATGTTGGCCTTCTATAGGGTTGGTGAACAAGGTGAAGGTGTCTTGTGGGTAGAAATTCTCAGAGAGGCAGGAACAATGATGGATTGGGGGTGTGGCTTCACTGCTGTAGTCTTGTGTATTGGACAGTATGATGTTGATATTTGGAAATCAGTATGCAGATTCCAGTAGAGTTCAGTTTTCTCATATATATTTTAGAAGATGTCTAATTTAGCAAGCAGTGATTGATTCTAAATGTTGTGATGTGTGCCTTACCCTGTGCAGAGGTCATAGATAGGCTCTTCATTTGGCTCATTTTTTGATCAGAGGTAGCAGACTGCTATCCACTCCTGCCAGCTAAGTACTACTGTGAAGGTGTGTTTAAAGGATGACTTTGAATTTCTTATTTTAGTGGGAATAAGAGGGACAGAGCAGCATGTACCCCATTGTACATCACATGGAATGGCAGCTAGAAAAGGAGAAGTTCTAGGAAAGGAAAGCTTGGAGTTGGGAGGTCAGTAACTTAAGAGGGACCCATGCTAGAGACTGTGCCTTAGCCTCATGTTCTGTGCAACCAGAAGGGGGTAAGAATGGTTGCTGGGCAAGTTCCACGAATACTAGTTGCAAGTTGATTACCCCATATTGTTATTAAATCGACAAATGTTTTGGCATTCATTGTTCTCCATATAGGCTTTTTCCTGTCCTTTCAAAGCTATTAGCAATGCAAATAAAGAAAGGGTCCCTTCTCAACCCTATGCCTGGCTTCTGTATATATGAATGACATCTGGGGTTTCATTGTGTGATTACACAGCAGTGGGAAAAAGAGCTCAGTTACTTAACACATAATACAGTATGGTGAGGGCAAAACTGCCTTCTGTTAGAATAACTTCATTTTGTTACCTTTAGTTCTGGTTAGAGTTATGGCCCTGTTTCCCACCAGAACAGGTTCCAGTGTTACAACCATTTCCATTCTAGTCTCAACTTTCTTTGTTGGAAGAGTTTTACAATGCTGAAAATGGGAGTGTGCCTGTACATGTCTTGTCGACCTTTGTGTGTTGTGGTGGTTGTTCTTGGTACCTGTAGGGGATTGATTCTTAGGTCCCTCCCTCTTAGTATCAATTTTCAGAGGCATCCATGCTCCTTTTATAAGATGGGATAGTGTTTGCTAGAAACTATATAAACCTCCTATATAGTTTTATAACCTCTACCTTATTTATAATACCTACCCCAATGTAAATGGCACATAAATGCCTATTATAGTGTGATCTTTAGAAAGTAAATGACAGAGCAAAAAGTCTACTTGTTTAATGTAGTCACAATTTTTATTTTAAATTTTATTTAAAGATTTAGTTTTTCTTTATGTTTATGAGTGTTTTGCCTGAACGTAAAGTACACTGTATGCATGCCTGTGTTTCCAGTTGCCAGAAGAGGATACTGGATTCCCTGGAATTGGATTGTACACAGTTGTAAGCTGCCTGTGGGTTCTGGAAACTGAACACAGGTCCTCTGGAAGAACAGCAAGTGCTGTTAACTGCCGGGACATCTCTCCAGCTCTAGATACAATTTTTAATGCTTTCTGTCTGCTGCTGGTTGTAAACCTAATGGCAGGTCCTCTTAGTCTATTTATTTAAGAGCAGGAGCTGGGACAGACATATTAAAAGGGGTGTGTGTGTGTGTGTGTGTGTGTGTGTGTGTGTGTGTGTGTGTAGATGTGTATTAGTACTTGCCCATTTGCTTTGAACCTTCTATGCCTGTATTGAGTGGATTGGTTTAAGTCAACTCAGGTGCTTGGTGTTCTCTAGATTCTGGCTACCATTAGTCAGTAAGGCATTGCTTACCTTACACCTAACAGTTTAGAGAACAGAGAGGAAAAGGGCCAACCTGAGCTACTTAGTGGTAAGGCTTAGATTGATAAGTAGCATGTTGGCTTTCTGCCCTGAAATGGGAAGAGACCTGGCCAGTGCAAAGGTATTTTCAAAAAGAATGTTAGCCTTTGCTCTTGGTGGCAAACTTCATAAAACCCCTCCTACACGAGGCCATGAACATATGAAAATATTTTCTTGCTTGCTTTCTTCTTGGGCACGGTGCAGATAGTTGACCCAGTAATATTATACTAATGCTTAGCTACTACTTGAGAAAGAAGAGCTTTGTGATAAAAAGAAAACAAAGCTAAATCAATGTTGACCATTTTAACTATTTCAAAGTGAAGTAGATCACAACAAGAATTAGCTCTTCTATAGTCTTGTGCCTGGTACCGTCAGAAGGAAGCCCATCCATTTGACTTTGTAGGGGAGAGGTTGAGTAAAGATGAAAGTGTGAAAATCAAGTCAAGAAGAGTGGAAGAGTATGCCTGAGTAGGTTCTGGTTTCCCTGGGGGAAGAGTGCAATGCTTATTGGAAAGAATAAATCTCAAGTGCAACATGAATCTGAGAGTCTGTGTTATGTTAATATTGAAGGTAAATTGGGGAGTCATGTATTTCAGAACTTGGCATATAAAAATCTTTTGTTAAAAACCAAGTAATTTAAGATAAGTAATTGTTGGAGCTATGAAAGGATTTTTATTTTACAAAATGATTTATTGTGGGCTTCCATTTAATAGCTGCTCCTTTATTATATTTGAAAATATTTCATGAATACAATCCTGATGGACACTCTTAGGAGACTCACCTGTTAGGTAATATCAGAGACTTTTGAGACATAAGCTACAATGTCTCAGTGGATAGCCAACTAGGCTCACCTGCCCTGAAGCCCAGTATTTGATGAGTTATGGAAAGGAGTTATTTAAATGGTCAAAACACCTCCTGGGAGTCTTCCAGTGTATAGGTCCCAGGGGTGGAACTCAGGTAGTCAGGCTTGGCAGCAGGTGCCCTTACCCACTGTTCCATCTTGTTGGTTCATGTCTTATAATTCTACAGGAAAAAAATGGAAGTGTGTGTGTGTGTGTGTGTGTGTGTGTGTGTGTGTGTGTGTGTACGCGTGTGTGCACACATGTTCCTTTACCTCTTGTCAAGTACTTAGAAGAGAGTTTGTTTTAGGAATGGAGTGAAATGGAGGCAGTTAAGGGTACAGAGGTAATTTTGGAGTTGCAGGTAATCACAGGCTGGGGTAGAATGGAAAGTACAGTCTCACCCATAATTTGAGCCTCTCTTGTCATATTATGGGGCTTTGCTTTGGATAGGCAGCAGACGCTGAAGGAAATGGAGCTCTGACTACTGGGAGAGCTTTGCTCTTAACAGTCTTTTTCTGAATTACCAAGGCCAATTGGAAAGAAAGGGCTTGGCTGATCTTTCCAGCTCTCCATAGTGGCATTAGAATTAGGATGATTTGCTGAAGCGTACGGCCTTGTGTGCATTTCTTACATTTTTTTAAATAAAGGAATTGGGTTTTGAGTATTATTTTATTGTTAGTGATGGCTACTGCATCAGACACATTGATGTATATTTCTTCTTTTGAATAAGGTTAACGTGTGGGGCTCACTGGAAGCCATTATCACCCCCTCCCTTTACTTTCCAGAACAGTTGTGTGGATTCTTAATAAGCCAACAGTGTGTTCCAGTTTTGATGACAGGTATTGGCTGTCATCTGGGAAAGGCATTTACGGTTCTCCTTGGGAGATACAGGCAGAGGGAGGGATAAGGGGTAGATATTTTTCTACCTTTAGTGTGATGACTGGTGCTTAGTAGGTCTGTACTGAAGTAAGTAGTTACTGTTGGCCCCCAGTGATCTGTTTAGTGAATGAAAGGGTAACATTGTTTTTATTGTCGAGGCTGAGTGATCAGGGAGGGGAAAGTTTCCGCAGATCCAGGTGTAACCAGGATAAACTTGGGGTACCTAGGCCATTTTACAGAGCTTTCATTTTCAATCTGTGATGGACATTTCAGATCAGCAAAGGGAAGTTTCTCAAGGCTTATCTTTGTGTGTTGGACATCTTTGTATGATGGCTTTGTAAAAAGGAAGTGAGGTGCCATACTGGAATGGGCTCTGTGCTCTTTCCTCTGGATATATAGGGATAAGTTATTGGGAATGAGAAGAATGGGTGTGCTCTCAAGCTGGTTCACATTCAGATGCCAAGATGTGTTGAAAATGACTTGAAAAGCATTTTCAGTACAAGCCTCAGAGTCATTGGGGATGTTGGCATCTCTAGTTCTGCTGATGATGACTGTGGCACGACTGTGAATGGGGATGTGGCTTTTGTGTTAGGAGGAACAAGTGGACTTCCAGGATTGAAGGGAGAGACCCTGTCTCAGTGGGAAAAGATCAGGGAAGAGACCCTTGCCCTGTAGATGTCTTTGCCCATCTATGTTGATCTGATTTGCTTCATCTTGGCTTCTCGGGCCATAAGTCATCATGGACAGCTTCTCCCTGTGATCAGAGTAGTTGTGCTGGGACACCATTTAGTCTGAAGGAGATAGCTGAGTCCCTAGATCAGCTCCTTCATCCATTCAGCCTGAAGGAGCCAGTTGAACCTGCAGACCAGCTCCATCATCCCTGAGCCTTGGATACTGAGGCCAGTGAGGTAAGGCGGATTTTCCACAGGGAAGGTAGGAGTAGAGTTCAGGCTTCCTGCTTTCCACCACCATCAGCCTTTGTTTCCATTCTTCTCCCCCTAATTCTAGACTCTGTCCTCAGCTTCCTTTCGGTCTTTCCACATACTCTGCTTCAGTCTGTTTCATATTACTCAGAGCTGCTTTTAGTGACTACATCTCTACAGCCCTCTTTAGATGTGGGGGCTCATTCTTACACCTGAAGGATACAAAATTGACAATTGCCCAGGTTACCAGGCCTCAGCTCTTAGTGGTTAGGTCTCATCATTCTGGTTGTTTGAGGGCTGACCTTGCCCTGGCTTCCCTGCCTTCAGCCTGTGTAACTCCAAGATCCTTGCTGTCCCTCTTAGATGACTTTGATACCACTTCCTTTGCTGAGTTAGACCCTCCACTTGCTTTCTTACCTGTCTGGTTACAATCTGTCTTTCCAGACTACAGGCTCTGTGACACTCCATGTCTTTCTAGTGTTCTCTTCATTCATGGAGCCAGTATCCACCAGACTCTTCCATGTGCAGGAATAGAGGTGCAGTGATCATTCATCTGTGTCCTTGACCAGGGGAGGGAAGTAAATGATAAAAAGGCAGTAACAAAAGGTGAAGCTCACAAGGCATGCTGCTTGGTAGCCTGAAGGGATCAAAGAAAAAGATAGTATTCCATTTCAGGCATAGTGAATCTAAGATGAGACAACAGTGACAGGAGGCAATGCCCAAACTAGAGCAAAGCCTCACGTCTGCCTGCTGTCATCACTCAGTATTCTTACTCTGTTTCTCTTGCTGTGTGGTGAGGTTACACCCATCTTAGACTTCATGGTAACATCTCATAAGTTTCTAGCACTTAGAGATCCCTTGACAGACACATGATGAATTAAACCTAGAGACTTCTGCTCTTGCCTTTGAAAGACAGCTTGGAGAGGTTGGGAAAATGTGTGCCCAGTGAAGAAGAACAGAAGCTACAAATGAGTTGCTGGGGCCAAGTAGCAAGGGGGCATGCTGGTGGGTATTAAGCTGAAGGTATTCACGGGAACCAGAAGTGGGAGTTGTTCTGAAACTCAGTGGCAGAGGCAATATTTAAGTCAGGCCCTTACATATGAAGCACTTAACCCATGAGCGGACGGTTTCAAGGGAGGTCAGGTCAGGTGAGATTGACAAAAGCACAAATATCTAACGAGGTTTGAGAAAAAACAGCTAGGGTCTGTTAGCAAAATCATTGCCGATACAAAGAAGAAAGTAGCTAATACACACTGCTTTGACTCAGTAACCTCACAGTAGGCTCTATCTTCTGACAATGGCGCATTGTAAAATTCAGGTTCTGAACTTCTTTCTGGAGGACCTACTCAAGTGTAGCAGTATGCATTGTCTCATAATCTTTGGCTAGAGTTGTTGCCACAGGACAGAGGCCAACAGATGTTTCTGAAAACTTCTCCAGTCTTAATCATTGGCTTAACTTCAGCTTGACATTGAAGATGAGTATCGTTACTCATCATACAGGCAGCCTCGTTGGAATAAGGTCCACTTGTGACCCAGCCACAATCTAAAAATAGCATTTTTTCCTTTGGCTGTGTTGGGGACAGGAAGTTGGTAAAGTAGCCTTGAAGCTGTCTCATTGGAGGTTTGTTTGTATGGGCCCAGGGTCATAGAACAATCTTGTCCTGGATTTTGGATGATACTCATTAAGGGGCATATTAGAGAAACATTTTATTTTCTGCACAAGTGGTTCCTGTGGCAGCTGCATAGGTCCAAGAGCAGACTGCTCAGAGTTCTTCCATCTGTGCTGTGCTTCACATTACGAGCCTGGCCAGGGATCTGCTCTCTGCCCTCATGACTGCCATGAAGCTTCCTGCTGGACTGTGGGTACATGGGTACATTCTTTGCATAATCTGGAGTAAGCCATTCTAGATAGCAGAGGTGTTTTTTTTTTTTTTTTTTTTTTTTTTTTTTTTTTTTTGTAGGGCATTCTACTCCCTAAAAGACAGATTTTATAGCTCATCTTTGAGGAATAAGAACTTTTCTAGAATGTTGTGTGCATTTATTCTCACTGGCTCATAACCAGTGACTGGCAAACAGCTACCTTATGGGCCACACAAAGCTTGCTCTGAACCATCTCTAGCACCAGTTGCTTCATCTCCTCCCCTTCATTCCCCAGTCACAGTTTTCCTACTTACTGGTTACTTTGTTTGCTTGCTCAGCTCCTTCCTTCTTTTCTTCCTGGGACATTTCTAGTTCCCATTTGAAACCAGATGAAGAAGGTCTTCCTGGCTTTCCAGGTTCTGGGTGCTGAAGGACACTGGTACTGTGTCCGCTGAGTGCTGCTACATTGTCACAGTTCTGCCTCTCACTAGCCTGGGACTTGCCTTTCTTCAGCACCCACTGCACCTAAGGCATCTTCAGGACTTCATGGTAAACCCAAAAGTATTGTTTGACTAATAAATGGTGGTAATGCTGCTTTAGATTTTGTGGTATAGACTAGGCTGGTGTAATGTGGTATTTTCCTGCTAGATCTGGAGGGTTTCCCATTCCTCCAGGGGTAGCTAGCATGATGTGAATTTGCATCATAAAGCATTCTTAATTGTTCTACCTGAATGCTCCTTAACAAGAAGAAGGGGTAGATTGAAAAAAGGTAAAAGGAAGACATAACTGATCCTAGATATGGTGGAGGAGAAGGTTTATTGCAGATATGAGGGAGACCATATCCAGAGGTGGAGACATCTGGGAAAGTCCATAGTGATCATGACCGTAAACTGGGCCATATGAGGAGAAGTGGGTAGGGGAGAACCAAGAGATCAGAAGTCTAAGAGGCTAGGAGGTAAAGGGTAAAAAAGGACAAATGTAGCCAAAATGGCAGGATTATATAGGGAAGGGCAGCTGGGGGAAGGGCAGCGTAGTCCCTGGGCTTGAGAGTTTAGGGTAGAGGGCAGGGTTTGCCAGCCAGGTGGTAGTGTCCTTGTACATCAGTTGATCCTTTCCCACTCTATTAGCATCGTCATTCTCAGGAAAGCTCTTCTTATTGGGTAACTATGAGGGTTCCTGTAGCCTGTCTTCCATCTCAGCTGAAGGCGAACATTTTTTCCCAGTCTAACTGGCAAAGTAATAGTCCTGTCCGGGAGTCATATCCCGGGAGCAGCATAGGGGAGGGATGAGTTCTGTTTGCATGGCTTTCCATAGTGCTGTAGGCAGACTGACCTGGAGGTTTGAAGCCACTATACTTATTCTCTTGTGAGTGCTCCTCTACTGCCCCACTACCAGCTTCTTCTATTGGGATGTCCACTTACCCACAGACAGGATGGCATGGGAGTTGCCTTCTATCCCCTGCATTTGTTATTTCAAGACCTTATTTGAAAGGACAAAGAATCCTTGATGCAGTACATTTGTGATTTTTTCCCCCTTAACATGGTTTTCTTTTTTAAACATCTTTAAAAGATAAATTAAAAATGGTGGACCCCATTTGGATTAGTTGGCCAGGGATGACTTTAATAATACTCTATGTAGGTATGTGGGAAGACTTCAACAACTGTTGTGGAAATTGACCATTATCCTTTTAATTCAGTCAGCAGTGATTGCCCATATTCCATGAGACCCTCACAAGATTGGGCCTGTGAACACTCATTCTGTGATTCTAGTCAATCACTCCACCCATTCCTTCCCTAGCTGTATGTTGTCTTGGGAGATACTCCAGTATATAGTAGAAGGTCTACTGGGAAGGGGATTCCAGTAATGCAGTTCTGAGGTCATCACCCACGTTAGGGGTGGGACTTTTTTGGTGATGATCTATGCTGTAAACAACTCCACCCATGATCTTATAAGTGAGCCCAATAAACTTGGGTTCATCACACTTAGCTTGGATGGGATACTTTCTTTGGTCTCTTTCTGGTGCCTGTCTAGGTGAGTAGATGTTAGTATTTCTCTTCCCAGGAAAAGTGCCATCACCGCTGTGGATATTTATTTTCTAATAATTCTGAGGCCACAATGTGGCAGGACTGTGTCTTCCAAGGTCTGCCTTCTTTGTTAGTCTTTACACGATCTTCATTCTTTGTCTGCCCTTTTATGGATGAAACCACACTGGATGAGGATAATGACTGCATTTTACCCTCATTGCCTTCATGAGGACCCCCCATCCCCCATCTCCAAACCCAGTTGTTACATCTTGATTTGCTGTGGGTAATTACAGACCAGTATTTGAGCTTGGTAAGGAGCCATAAACCTGCCCTTAGCAGGGATGTGTTTTTTAATTTAATTTAATTTTGTTTTATTTTTAATTTTATATATCAATCCTGGTTGTCCCTCCCTCCCTTCATCCTTATCCCCTCACCTTCCCCTCACCCCACCCCCTATCCACTCTTCAGAGAAGGTATGGTCTCCCATGGGGAGTCATCAAAGTCTGTCCTATCACCAGGTTGAGTCCTGACCAAGGCTGTCCCCACTGTGACTGGGCTGAGCAAGGTATCTCTCCATAGGAAATGGGCTCCAAAAAGCCAGTTCATGTACTAGGGATAGATTCTGGTAGATTCTGGTCCCACTGCCAGTGAGTGGCCTCATAAATCCACTCTAGTGATTGGCCTAGTGGTTACTTGTAGATCTATGCATTTGTTTCCATTAGTTAATGGATGAAGGTTTGACAATTATGGTTGACCTCATTGATTACAGGGGAAGCCCAGTTCAGCCCCCCTTTCCACTATTGCTTAGACTTTTATCTGGGGTCATCCTTGTGGGAATTTCCCTAGTGCCTGGTTTCTTGCTAATCCCATAATGGTTCCCTCTATTAAGATTTCTTTCTTTGTTCTCCTCCTCTGTCCTTCACCCAAATTGACCTTTCTGTTCCTTCATGTTCTCCTCCCTACTTCCCTTTCCTCCTCCCCTCTCCCCTTCTATTTTCCTGCCTTCCTCCCATGCTTCCAATTTACTCAGGAGATCTTATTTAGTTCTCCTTCCTAGGTGGATCTATGTATGTTTCTCTTAGGGTCATCTTTGTTACCTAGTTTTTCTGGAGTTGTGGACTATAGTCTGGATATCCTTTGCTTTATGCCTGATATTCACTTGTGAGTGAGTACATAACATATTTGTCCTTTTGGGTCTGGGTTACCTCAATCAGGATTTTTTTTTTTTTTCCTAGTTTCATCCATTTGCCTGTAAATTTCAAGACGTCATTCTTTTTTTTCTTTTTTACTACTGAGTAGTACTCCATTGTGTAAAAGCACCACATTTTCTTTCTTCATTCTTCAGTTGATGGGCATCTAGGTTGTTTCCAGGATCTGGCTGTTACAAATAATGCCACTATGAACATAGTTGAGCAACTGTTCTAGTGGGTATATGTCCAATAGTAGTATTGCTGGGTCTTGAGGTATATTGATTCCCAATTTTCTGAGAAACCTCCATACTGATTTCCAAAACAGCTGTACAAGCTTGCACCTCCACCTCCAGTGGAGGAGTGTTCCCCTTATTCCACATCCTTTCCAGCATAGGCTGTATGGATTATATTTGACCAGCCTTGTGCAAATGTTGAAATACAAATTTGTAGCAGATTATGGTCTGCCAGCGTGGACAAAGCAGTCCAGAGATAGTGTGTTTGCAGGCTGCTGTTTGGGAATATCTTTTCCTTTGAGGCAATAGAGAGGGGACTGGTACAGGAAGGACAGCTGGCTTACTTAAAATGCTTAGAATGAGGTGGTAAGGATCAGGACCATTATCTGCCTAGGCTCAGTGCTGCCTTATTGAAATTGCAGCATTGAAATTATCATTACAAAGAAAATCCCAAGCGTGGGCTTTATTTGTAAAACGAGCTTACAAAGGCTAGGCTGCAGCAGTGAGTTGGCCTGCACCTGTCAGCTGTGCCCTCTGCTCTTTGCATGGAGTAGTAGATTCTGTGGTCAGAAGCTCTGCTGGAGTCTTCTCGTGTTAGAGCTGGTGTGTGTGTATGTGTGGCAATCCTGTCATCATGTTCTATGTGTCTTAGGGACCACAGTTTGCAAAGGTAAGGGTTTATAAATGAATTGACCAAATCACAAAAAGGCCACTTTTGTGTTGGAGTGATTTTGATGTTTTCTCTGAGCCATCTTTAACACTAGACAGATGACAGACCTGCCCATTTATCTATTTTGTCAAGACATTGTCACTCTTCTTGCTCCTGTGTTAATTGTTTTAATTGTTGTGTGCTCATAGTCTGGCCTGTCTGGGCTGGTAATGGAGCATCAGATGAGGAGATGTGGCAACAGGCTTTGTCTTGTCAAGTAGTAGTTTTTCTGTCAAACCCTCCATCCTTCATTTTAATTTTGCTTAACTGTCATCTAAAAAATTTCTATGCTTTATGTCTAGAAAGATCAGTGCTACAAGATGTACTTAAAGTGCATTTATCACTTCTTGCTTAGCGGCTGTCTGGGTGGAAAACAATTCAGTTCCTGAGAGAAGCAGACTGAGTATTAAGGGTATATGTGTGTTCATGTACATGTGTGCATGTCAGAGGTTGATATCCAGAGTCTTTCTTAATTGCTCTCCACATCATATTTTGAGGAAGGATCACTCAGTTGAACCCAGAGCTCATGGTCTGGCTAGCCAGCTTGCTCTGGTAATTCCCTGCCCTCACAGTGTTTCGATTCTAGGTGGGCTACCATACCTGACCTGCATTTATGTGGGTACTGGGGTTCTGAACTCTGGTTGTCATGCTTGTGAGGTAAGTGAGCCTCTTTCAGCCTCACAATTCTACTTTTCGTACTGGTACCAACTGTTTGGTTAGGACTGTACAATAATCTCATATTAGTGTAATCACTTCGATAAAGACCTTATGCTTAAGACTTCTTTCTGAGATATTGGGGGTTATACAGATATCCTGGGTGATACAGAGTAGAGAGTCTTCTTAGGATGGTGGGAACCAGCATGGAGTGGTAGCCACCCGTCACCCACTACACCAGGGTAGTAGACTGTCTGTGCTGGTACACTGCTGAGTTTGCTAGGGTAGGTCTATAGCATACATTATTTTCCTTTTACAATAGGTTCATTGGGACATGCGTCTAGATAGGTAAAGGTGCCTCTGTATATATTCCCAAGGTGATGGTACAGTGCTGCATGCTAAGTCTGTGATAGCAAATCATGATATGGGTCTTACACATGATTGGCTCTGTGAGTTTTTAAAATTAGAAGTTCTTTGAGAAGTAAAGTATGAATTTTGACTCAAGTTGCATGCTAGGTAGGAACTCAAGAGAATTCTGGTCCTAGACTGAGAGGGGCACATCACTGTGGTGGGGGGCTACCCTCTTAGACTTATGGATGGCTGGTTGCCTGCTTTGTCTGAATTGGATGGGCACTGACTGCTGCCATTGGTGTAAAGTGGTATGAATCTGAGGTATGCATCCCAGGTCTTGAATCTTTCATGGAGAGCATGGGGGTGTATTCTGCTTTTATTGATTTGTTTTTGTAATTTGGTTTTGGTATTCAAAAAAAGCTTCATTGAGGGCAGAGGCTGAGAAGTTTCTTTTCTTGCCTCTTCTAATCACTTGTAATGGAGAGTGGCAAAAGCCACGAACAAACCAAATACAACCCTGGAAACCTTCACTCTGACAGTACTAGGAGGGCAGTGGGACTTTGGCTTCTTTTAGCTTCCATTGTAATACAAATTGCTGTCAGAGATAGGCACATTTTGACTGTTTTGTAGCTGGTTTTTGAAATAGTGTCTTGCTGTGTAGCCCAGGTGAGTTCAGATGATGAACTCACCATCTTCTTACTTCTCCAACCAATGCCTCTATTTCAGGAATGTGCTACTACTACATCTAGCCCTTCATTTTTTTTTTTTTTAAAGTTGCTTAAACTGCTGCAGAAATCTCACTTCTTTGTTAAATAGATCCTAGCCTAATTTTCATCATTAGGTTGGCATTTCTGAGGGCCACAGTAATTAATGTCACTTTGCCTATACTTATGTGTCTGTTCACTTACTCAGTGACCTGTAATTGTTGACCATTTTCAATGTGCCAGTATTGTCCATCCACCCTCCCTGGGGTGAAGAGGATAATAAAATAAAATCTCTGCATGAACACTTACACAGGGAGGCATGGTTCATCATGACCAGATTAGGCTGTTCCTAACCCTTATGTTTCCAGGCAAAGCCACTTGTTTTGTCACTTGCCACCTGCAGTTCTGGGCTAAAAACTACCATATATCTAACTCCACTTGGTATTTATTGGGCTGTTATACCAAATTTTGCAAAGCCAGAGGCATTGCTTGGCTAGACAGAATCTTTATTTCATTCCTAAGAGGCTGCTCAATGAGCTTTGATGATCCATAAAACCTAGCTCTATTTCTAATGCAGGAAAGCTTGTAACTTTTTTTCTTCCCTTTTCTGAATTTGAGTCCTTTATGGAGTATTTTGATAGTTGGGTACTATCAGCTGGCAGGTTTTATGTCACTGTGTCTCAGATGGACAATGAAGTTCTGGGATCAATTTTGTTATATGGTAGCCTCACATAGTGCCACACTTTGGAAGTGTTACATTGTAAGAAGTGTTCTTTTCATGGGGAGATTTAGATGCGGTAATTGAAATGGGGATGCCTGAAAGGAGTATTGATGTCTCTTCACTGCATGCAGTAGTTGGCAGCCATCTTGCAGAAGAGCTGAGGGAATTTGCTGTCTTGTTCACTTCCCATAGGGTCTCTAATGGTGTCTGCTGTGCTGATCTGGCCCAGAACAGCCTCTCCTTAACCACTTGTCCTTCTACTTACTCCCTGATGAATAATATTAGAAGGGGACTTGACTGGATTTACAATGAGGTGTCCTAGAAAATATTACTTCACAGAATGAGAGGGCAGGGAGAAGAATGCTCCTGCTTGGGTAAGGGAAGGAGATTATGGCACAAATTTTGGGCCATTGCATAATTTTTCTCTTCTGATGCACTCTCTGATGGGACAAAAAGGAGGAAATAGAAGTGTTGTTATCAGAGTTCTTCATACTTCCTCTGTGTCTCATTGAAAGATAGGAGTTCCTAGGGCTTCAAAGAGGCATGTGGATCAGCTAGATTATTGTGTAGCCAATAAAACAAACCATAAAACACTTATGGTTTTATATTTTTTACTTATGCATCCAGAAAAGTCAAGGGAACTTGTCTAAGGTCACACCAATGGAGTAATAAACCTCTACTCTGGAGTTCAGCTGTTTGCTGGCTCTTTCTAGCCCAGGCTACTTTTATCATGATTCAGTGGCTCTTTGAAGCAAGATTTACATTTTTTTCACAAGCTGTCTCTCAAAGAAACTACAGAGGCCTCCTATGGGGTGCCTTTGAGTTGCTACAGCTCTGGTGACATCACTGTTGGAAGGAATGACAGGACCGGGTCTTGTTTTTTAAATCAATATCTTGTTGCTATGATTATTGAATGCATCCTTTAAAGACAAACAACAACAAAACAAACCAACAACCCCCCCAATACCCCATCCACCCTATTCAGCAAATCATAAAGCAAGTTATGCTCTTGGCACC
The DNA here is from genome assembly GCF_003668045.3 of Cricetulus griseus. Classification (NCBI taxonomy): domain Eukaryota; kingdom Metazoa; phylum Chordata; class Mammalia; order Rodentia; family Cricetidae; genus Cricetulus; species Cricetulus griseus. The sequence continues at coordinate 149,418,956 of NC_048596.1, read as the reverse complement.
CAGAAGTGCAGAGAAACAGCAGGCTCTTCATGGTGCAGAGAGTAATGGATGCAATATTAAAACAATGAGGAATAAACCAGGATCCAATAGCTGAAAGCCTGAAGGAAAACAACTCAGTAATGCCCTAGGGATAATGGGTCTCAACGACAGGTCCCTGTGATTTATTGTGCTTAATGTATTTATTTTTATTTGTCCCCTTCAACACAGTGCTTTGTCACCAAACAGATTTGATAATGGTCTGTTTGCAGTCACTTAGGCTCCATAATAAAGCACCACCAGTCAGCTGTCTGTGCATTGGTTGACATTCACCCTGGGATTTCACCTTCCCTGGCAAAGAGAGGATGGAGCTCCTCTGCCTCCCTGCATGTTGTCATCATGCCTCTCTATCCTGACTTTTACTCACAGTGGTTTCCAAGGCCCAGCCTTCCCCTTTGTGTCACTTTGTGCTGTTTTGAGACAGCAGCTGAAGACATAGTGTTTCAGTTGGTGAACATAAAGTCCTGAGGTGGATGGTTGTGTAAGAGCAGAATACACTCAATCCTTCTAAGCTGCATGATTAAAATGGCGAAGGGAAGAGCCCCATCGCACATGGCATGATGGATCTGTGGGAGTTCATCTCCATATATCACCAGTGAGAGTTTTTATTGCTTGCAGCTTTTGGGGGTAAGCAAAATAAAGCAGAGGAGTTGGTGTGTAAGGCTTCTCAAAAGAATGAGATTGATTTTAAAGTCATTACATGTTCACATTCTGGCAGCAGCTGTTTTGCCAGTACGGATGTGTCTAGTCAGGTTTTCTTTGCTCTTCTTCCTTTGGGGGAAGGAAGGTGGGTTAGAGGGGTCTTCAGCCTCTAACCTATGTAGGTCCTGATGGAGACTCAAGGTAATGGCTGGGAAAGTGGAGCCCTAATCCCAGATTTCTTCTCACTGGGGAACTCTGCCTGGTTTAGCATCAGGGCTGGCTGGCAGGAAGGCACTCTGGCTCTGTTGTATCTCACAGTTAAGCTCCATTGCCCAACTTTCATCTGAAAATCAGGAATAAGTACATAATTACAGAAATTTCAAACAGTGCAACAGAGCCAGATTGTAATAACAGGATTTGGAGACCCTGGGGGCCTTCTAGATAAATCCTACCAGTGTATATGAGACTTGACCTGTTCATAAGCAATAGTTGATGGCAGAGGGACTGGAAGGGCTCTTTCGGGATCCTGTTCTGCTGCAGTCTATTTAGTCTTGCCTGAAACTGTTGCTGCCTTGATGAAGATACCACACTTAGAGTACACCCATCAAGTGTTCAGGGGCTGAAGATGATCCTAGGTATCAACCAGCAAGCAGGCAGATTCCTTAGGTACAAGGAAACGAATGAACACCCAAATGAGCTTGTGGATAGATTTTCACTTGAGGCTCCATTCATGCGAACACCACCACCTGGTGACTGCTGCGTTGCAAGTTGGTGTACTGAGGACCTGTTATGCCATGGCCAGATTCATGCCAGAGCTGCAGAAGCTGACATCACACAGGTCTGCTGCTCTGAGCTACTGGTTGGTGATAGCTTACTATGCAGCAGTGGCTCACCAATACAGAGCCTGAATTCACTCCATACTGGCTCTACCTTTGGGCACCTCAGTCCTGCATCTTCTCTTGTTCAGATGCTGGCAACAGAGGGAAAACATACATATCTTGCTTTTCCATTTTCTGTGTAGACTTAGATACACTTACAGTTAGAGTGAATCTTTCCTCCTAGTCCCTGTCCTCTTCTCCTTTCTGACTTGTGTGCTCTACCCAGAGAGTTGGGTGCCCAGTTTTCCCTCTACCATCACCTCTGGCAGGTTTACTTTCTTCCCTATCCTTCCTGGATATTATGCTGATGGGCATAATCCCGTATCTTGCCTTTCTTTTGGCATATAACACAAAATGTGGGTGATCATATTTGCTGAAGTGAATTTAATTTAAAACGTTCTGTCCTATTTGCTGGTTCCTGTAAACTGCTGAAGTGTCTTAGCTCAGTGTGTAAGATCTCATTGGACTAACTCCCATGCAGTAAATTAAAAAGAGCTGGTATTATTTTTGGAGCACCTGCAACATATCAACCACTTGATTAATGATTCTCATTGTGTCTTTGCAGCAGCCTGATGAGTGGGTGTCAAGGTACCTGATGTACAGAGGCTCACACTGAGATGCATTGGGTTTGTTTTTTTTGTCACACAGTGCATATATGTGGCTGGGATTGGAACTCCCAGCCACGTTCTCACTTGGCTGGACCTAGTACCTCTAAAGGTAGTAGAGAGGTATTGCTTCCAGGTCCTCTGGCTCAGCTTTACTTGGAAGGTAGGGCTGCAGTGCATACAGGCTGCTAGGGGGTTTCTAAAAATCCATTCTTGATGAACCACAGTGGAACTACATGGGCTGTAGAACAACACTGGAATAATGCAAGGGGATCAGGGAATTAGGAGCTGCCCTGGTTCTGAATATCAAGGATTAGAGTGGCTTTTTCTTGGCTATATGATGGAAAAGTGAGGAATCTTGAATGTCTGCTGATGCTTGTGTTCTGTCCTACAAGTCAAAGTTCATCTGGATCATGTGCATCTTAGCCACTGGGGTTGCACACATCCCAGTAATGGAGTTGTGTAGCTTGCTGCAGAACACTGGGAAGAAGGGCAGGTTGAGGATAAAACAAAGAAGATAGAGCTTTGGCTGAGGGTGTGATCTGATAATCACAACTCCTTTTAGCCTTAGACTGGCAAGGTCCAGGCCCACAAAATAGCTTTCAGGGATTGGATATGGGAACAGAGATGGGCAGGCTTTTACCTTGACTCAGTAGACACCTAAACCTTCATTGTGGTCTCTCCACTTCCTTTTCAACATAGCTGCAGAGGAGACAGAGGTACTTGTGGGGCATAGCTGTGTATTCAGCAGGCCTTCACCAGAAAGCTAGATGCTTGTGCTACACAAGCTGCTTTTAGCCATTGCTTCTAATTCATAGTTAATCTGAGGATTTTGGCTTTCTAGAGAAGGTACCAAACTACAGATGTTTCAAAGGGAGGGGCATCATTTTGTATCTGCTAGAGTGAATGGTGTGATGGTTTGGTGTTCTGTATAAGGTAATTTATTGATCTGCTTGAGCATTCTTTGAAAGTGGAAGTGCAGAGACTCTAAAGTGCCTTAGGGATGTGAAACTTTTGGCAATTATCACCCTGTATAAAGTATACCTCTGTTAACTGCACTCCTGCTTCCTTTACCCTGCATATATATATGTTTTTTCTCCTCTTTGTGGCCTTGTGGTATCACTGTTAATGTGCTGTGTCATTTACGTGAATGTAAGATGATGATGGTAGGCTTCTGTTCCCCTCTGTCTTGTGTCTCAATACATATTTGAGGAGTGGATGAATAAATGGTGGCACGTCTCTCTCTGCTGTGAGCAGGATTCACAGTAGGACATGGAATAAGTTAAAATTCAACTTAGGTTGAATTCCAGAAGGATCAGCAAGCATTCCTGGGGTCTGTAGAATGGTATAATGTGTCTACATATCTAATTAAAATTCATTCCTTTCTCCATTCACTTTTTTTTTTTTTTTTTTTTTTTAGCCTTCCCTTGTAATGGGAAGTGATGCTTCTGCAGACTTCAGTCTTATGTGTTCTAATCTGAGCCCTTTCCCTGCTGTGGCTTCAATAATGCATCATCTCATAAGTTCATGGACTTTAATGTGCTGCTACTGGCACCTCTAGTCTCAGCTAGGTAGTTAAAGGAAAATTAACCATTATGGGTTGTATGCAAATTCATCTCTTCACCTAACCCCCTCTGATCCCTTCCCTTCCCCTCTCCCTCTTATGTAAATCACTGCTCCCTTTTCTTTTCTGGTGACAGAGGTGATGGTATGCTTGTAAAGACCTCCTGGCATGAATGGAAATATTGATTTATTTCATAATCAGAGATCCATGAAAAAAAATAACAGTATAAGCATACAAGGTTTTGAATGGCCTCCTCTCCAGTTAAAGTACTGTGGGAGCCCAGGGAAGTAGCAAGCGAGAATGCTTCTGGCATACTGCACATAGTATTCACAGTAGCTGCTGGTGAAATTGGCATGTGTCCTGACATGGCTCTGAAGAGTACTCAGTCTTCATTCCTTCCTTCATTTGTTCATTTATTCAGGCCCAATGCTCATTTTGTATGTATGAGGCACCTAGGAGGCATATAGCATAAGCAGTTTTAGTGAATGATCTCAATCCTCTGTGCTTTTCTGAATTCCTGCCCAGATTCCTTGACTTGACTTGGGCCTTTACCATGTTACTTGGCTTTGACCCTTAGGTGGGAGTGGAGGTTCTAGTTCTAAGTTTGTACTTTCCAAGATCCTAGTGTTTCAGTTTCCTGCTAAGTGAAAAGAATGTGCTCTGCTAGCCTTCTGGTCTGAGGAATAGGAGGCATAGAGCCACTTTAGGCTACACCACTGAGAAGTCAGGACTGCCCATGAGCTGAGTTCCAGCCATGTGTGTGAGTGTGAGTGAAGAGATTCTTGTTGTCTAAAGACATAACTGTTTAGTCAGTATTTGGTGCAATGGGCATTGATGTGGATGGGCCTGCTTGGAACAGGTCTGGGAGTTTAGTGGTGGTAATGGGAAGATCAAGATTGAAGGGGATTTCCTCCCAGACCCCTGATTAGGCATAAACCACACCCAAACACCTGTTTTCACAGAGATCCTTTATTCAGCAGGGAAGAAAAGTAAAGTGTCTGCTTTCTGACTCAGACGGCAAATTGACCTTGCAAGTGTAATTTTAAAGAGGAGGGAAAGGGGAGGTCTGAGTTAAAATGGACAAGATGCAGTGTTAGGGAGATAGGAGGTAAGTGAGAAGGGAAAGGGGACAGGGAAGGACAAATGACTGCCTCTGAATAGAGAGGAGACTGACATAGGGCACATAGATAAATGGCAGTTTATAAAGGTGAAGATGGGAAACCTGTGTTAGGATGAGGTGTTTAATTTTAATTGGACATGCTAATTAGATGAACCAAAGGGAACTTCTGATTGCTGTACTTTGTTAGTCAGCCTTAGGAGAAGTGGTCAAATAAGGGATAGATCTCGGTGGCTTTCTTTAGTCATGTAATGTAATGGTTTTTAGCAAGAATGGGGGGAAAGACAAGGCCTGCTAGAGCCACATGCTCCATCCCTTTAAAGATGACATCATTAACTGTCATGTATCATAGAGAAGGTGCTGAGTGTCTTAGATAAGGACTCAGTAAAGAGCTTCAGGAGGGAGGCTGTTGGGGAATGAGCCTTCATGGCCTTTAGAGAAGCTTTGTTCAGATTATGCTATCAAAGTCCATAACAGACAAGTATTGATGTGATTCCTAGTTAAAATGAACCATTTAAAAGTAGATTTTTCACCAAAACCAGAGCATCAATGCCAATTTCCCATTGAGTATCTAAAGACTTTACTTTCACTGGACCAAAGAAAGATTCTTAGCAAATTAAAGCTGGTGTCAGAGAACAGCAAACCCCTCTGATAATGAGTTTCTCACATAGAACCCAATGAATATTTTTACCAGACATATGTTTGCATTTTGTCAGTATGAGCTCATGAAAGCATTATCGTGGTATGAGCTGTGGGTATACTAATGCTGATTGTGGTTTTCAAAAATTAAGCAATCCAGAGAGGGGCAGCTACTTGCTAAAGTTACACAGTGTAGATGTAAAAGTTTCATTTCCCTGCATCTGCCCTTCCTGTTGTTGACATCCTCACAATTTATTCTCATGATGCACACAAAGCTGACAGAATGAAAAGACAGAGAGAGAGAGAGAGAGAGAGAGAGAGAGAGAGAGAGAGAGAGAGAGAGAGAGCGCAAATCTATTAAGCGGGAGGGACACTGTCAGCTGGGTTTGTCAGACCACTAGCCTGGTTAAACATACCTGGGTCCCTGTTAGTATTGATGTGGCTGATCATGTGTTTCTCATCCTTCTGCACTGAAAGAACGCAGTCCACAGGGACAGGGACCCTTCAGCTTTCCTGAACCACACTGCATTTACTGGCCCAAGTTTTGAGGCACCCAGAAATTAGCAAATAAATGACCCCCCCATGTAACTTTTTCTTTCAAACCCTCATTCAAAAGCCCTTTGTAGCAAATATAGCTGGCTACATCTAGGTGGTTGCATCTGCCTGTAGCAATGACATAAAATCAAAATTGAGGCTGGGGAGATTGATTGCTTAGTAAGCTCACATGACTACATTGAGGTCTCCTTTCCTCCTTGCCCATGAGCACTATAAGGGTCCCTTGCAGACACAAGATTCAGGTCCTGCCTCCCATGTTCTCTGCTCTTATTTAGAGAACTGAATTGAGGGCCCCTTCAAGAAGCCTGATTTACCCTGTGTTGGGGTTTCAGAGGGCAAGAAAGAAAGAGGGGTTATTTAAGGACACCATCATGCATAGTTTTCCAATGCAAGTTAATCTAGCTCTCAAATCTCAAACTTATGAATGAGTGGACTGCAGAACATGTGCTTTCTTTTCTTTCAGTGAAAAAGATGTCACAAGTGGAGCTGAGGAGTGCTATTGGTGTATAAAAGTCTTCCTAGCCCAGGAGGGAGCTGGATTCCTGGACCTTTGCCACAAAAATTGTCAAGACAGGTGCACTTGCCAATGCAACAATAAAACCAAAGACAATACAGCCGAATGTGAACACTTTCCATTTCTATTGAATGAGGGGGCTTGGGAGCACCTCCTGTAATTAGAAGCAGAGTAGTTGTGCTTTTGAAGGGAGTGTGGTGAGAATTTGCAAAGCAGGTGCCACTTGTTGATTATCATGGTTCCCAGTATGTGTTCACTGTGTGATTTTTCCTTGGGAGTGTTTTTGTGTTTACCTCAGACAGAGTGAGTGACAGCATACCAAAGAAACCTTTTCACCAAGTCTACTTGGGTGAGCTGTGTATCTCATTGGAGTTGAGGTTACCTCCTGAGACATGGGCAGCTTATGGGGAGCTATACCACCAACCAAAAATCTCTTTCAGCAATTGTCAGTGGCTTGCAGATCCACTGGGAGGAAAGAAGCCTTTTGTACCTTGTGAGGACTCTGCTCCCTAATCCATAAGGAAATGCTACTGGGCCCAATCTTGTGAGGGTCTTACTGCAGGAAATGTCAGCTGCAGAGACTTAAACAAGGCAACACCATAGGCATCTTATCTGTAAAGTAGGTGATGTTATTTTAGACACTTGGGAGTACTGTATGAGTATTCATTTTGAAGGTTCTTTGTAAGTATTTAGGGCTCTACATGATAATCATATTCTTACCACTGTCTGTGACATAGACACTGAATGTCATCACAAGCTTGTTAGACACTTACCCACCAGCATATGTCATTTCTTAGACTGGAAGAGAAATGGAGATGGCCATAAAAGCCACAGGGCAGGAGTTTTGAAATTGTTGAATATTTGACTCAAAATAGTGTTTCTCTTTGGTCTTCTACATATTCTCTGAGACTTTCTGGTTAACTTTTTTTTCCCCATTTGGCATCTGATGTAAAATTAATGCAGTTTCATGTGAATGGTTATACTAGGTGCACCAGTGTGAGTCTTTGACTTGGTATCTAGTAGATATCAAGGACTGAAGATTTCATGATGGAGGGCTGACATGGCTGACTGTAGCAAGGCCTACACTGTGTCTACTGGTAGAATATAATTAGTGCCCAGGCCGGGCACTCAGCACAGAAGAACCTGGTTAGCTTGAATAACTGAATCAGAATCCCTCTGGGAGGTGGTGTAGATTTGAGAGGAGTAGAACCAAGCACAGCCACTGAAACAGCCCAGGTGCTGGTGATTTGAAATCTCATTAGGGCTGCTTCTTGGTTCACAGATGCTGCCCCTCTCAATGTCCTATTTTTGTAGATGGAAAAGGGGAGCTCTCCATGGCTTATTTATTAATTTGTGGATTTGTTTATTATGTTAAATAATTTTTTTGGCTAGCATACAAGGAAATACTGATTGACAATTTCGTATGTTCATATCATTGCTCTTTATGCTTATTGCCCCTCCCATCCCTCATCTCTGTGGAGCTCAGCTCTATGATCTTTGGAAAGAGTGACCTAGTTCTCAATAGGGAGCTTGCAACTCAGGACCAGCCTTCCGGGTTTACAGTTCTATACTTTATCAGAATACCAGAAGTGTGACTGCAAGTGTGATTAGAGTGCTATTCTTGTATATTGACCTGGAGGCAGCTAAGCCATGCCTGATCCTCCTCAGCCTCCAGGAGAGCCTTACTTACTCCTTGCTTTTTCTAGAGTCAGCCCCTTGGCTACATATCCTTTTCCGGGTTGCAAAGTATGTCAGAAAACCTGGTGTGTCTTTGTTAAGGTTGCAAAGTTTATATGGCCCCTGTGATCCATCTGTGGCACAAACATCTCTATTTTACAGATAGACAGACTGAAGTTTACCAAGATTGATGTGATCTGGGAGCTTTGGGACCTCACCATGTCATCTAGCTGGCCAAAGCAAAGTTGCCCACTGTACTTGGGAGCTGAAGTCTGAGAGCATGGTGTGGCCTATGGAAGACCCTTTGAACTAGGCAAACTCAGGCAACCCTGAATTTGAAGGCATGTATGGCTTGCTTCCTGGGACTTGAGTGGCTTACACATAATCTCAGCCTTAGTTTCTCCATGGGCAAAATGGGAATACATGTTCAATCAGAGCACTAGGATAACATGAATTGTGGGTTAAACAATTGCCCTGCTTTCTTCATAGAAGAAGGGAAAGCCCAATAGCCACATGGTGTCCCTCTCTGTCTTCTTCCTCTTTGCCTCTGCATGTATGTATTGCTGGTGTTTTCTTTCCAGCCTGGTCCCGCTGCTGCTTCTGCCCCAAATGAACACACAATGACTTATATTAATTATGAAACTTTGGCCAAAGACTAGGGCTCCTTATTGGCTAACTCTGTCTTAATTATTAACCTATTTCTGTTAATCTAAGTATTTCCATGTGGTCTTATCTTACCGGAAAAGAGTCTGGACCTGTTACTCCTTTGGTGGCCTATATGGCAATTCCCTCTGGCAGGCCTCCTCTGCCTACCTTTCCCAGAATTCTCATCTCCTAGTCTCACCTATCTCCCAGCCTCTATTGGCCATAGTGTTGTATTCATCAACCAATAAGAGAAACATATATACAGAAGTTTATCCCCTATCATGTATGGATAAAGGACAAGAAGCCTGGGTGAAATTTCCCATTTTCCCCAAGCAGTGGTTTTTGTACAGTATTTTATAGGGTTACCAAGCAATGAATTGTAGTACCCGGCCCCAAACTCAGTGATAAAGACCCCGTGGGGGAGAAGTAGGAAGAAAGGGTAGTGTTTAAACATCCACTAGGTCACTTTGGAGTTTAGTGTCCTTGTTGTAAAATTGGGAATATTGTTAACATGGTCATTGAGAGGGTTTTGTAAGTATGGGGTAGAAATTTATGGGTAAAGGGGAGGTGAACTATTGTCACTTTAAGTGCCCCTTTGAAAGGAAAGTATAGAGCTCAGTGGAAGAGAGAGTGATTGCTTGACTTGTGCAAGGCCCTGGGTTTGATCCTTCACACTGCCTAAAGCAGCAACAGCAAGAACAAAACTAAACCCAAACCAAACCTGCTGAGTTCAGGACTCACACATCACAGCTATCTTGTATTCCTCTAAAGGTCTTACCTTTGCTTTTATTTTTGAAAAAAAAAATTTTTCTCTTGCAGAAAGCCTCACAATCCATGTACTATTGGTGTCACTAAGGCTCAGGTGACACTGCCTTTGTGCTTAGCAGGGACTTGGGCTTTAAAGAATGGGGAGAGGGCAGTTTGAGTATTTAGAAGCCTCCAGTTGCCTGTGATTGTTCTAGAAAAGTTGATTTTGGAGTCAGTGACTATGTGACAATAAGACAGTGATTTGTATGAGGTATGGGCATCCCTTCTTGGGCCAGCACATGAAAGGCTATGTTGTCAGCCTGCAGTATAAGCCATGACCTTGAGACTCTGCCAGCTCTGCAGGATGGTGGCATGTGGCCTTTTAGGGTCTCCCAATCTGGCCTTGCCTGGTCTCCTACTAATTTCCCACATAGTTGTGATATTCTAGCCAAATGCACAAGTCTCCTCAGGGTAACCTTTTGCTGGAGTTGGCATGGTTCATGGCCCTCAGAGGCATGTGGTGCTTGATACATGGGTAACTTCTCCAGGCTGACTCATCCCCAGGATAGCCCTGTGCAAAGCACACTTTCTTTAATGCTACCAGGGGGAAAATGTGACATACAGCAATCCAGGGAAACCTTTGTAAATACACAACTTCTTCCAAATCTTTTGTTTTTAGCAGCCTGGAGGGGTCTGGGAAGTTCAGCCATGATGAGTTAGTGAGATAGTTGACTGAATGACATTGGATGACACTCTGAGGTGACATGGCCATCTGAGACTAAACTGTGGTAGACTTAAGTTTTCTTTTCTTTATCATTTTTTAATGGAATTATTTCACAGCTATTTGTTGAGCACCCGTTGGTATGAGACTTTCCCTAAGCACTGTGAGTCTGTTAGTGTACAAAATGATTGTTGGCCCTGCCCTGTGTACCTCATAATCTATTTGGGGGAGGCAGTATTGCACAAAATAAGGAGATTGTGCCTACTTTGGAATGAGAAATACCACACAGAAAGATAAGGTATTAACATATAGATAGATGATAGGGATAGCTGGGTATGTGGGGTAGAGCATACCTTTAAAAACCGTTTTTTTTTTTTAAAGTGTGTGTGTGTGTGTGTGTGTGTGTGTGTGTGTGTGTGTGTATCTCTGTGTGTGTGCACGTGCTCGAATGTGCTCCCTCGTGATATAACTCTTATGTGGAAGTCAGAGGACGACTTTTGAGAGTCTGTTTTCTTCTTGCACCTTGTTGAGTCAGAGTCCCTCTTGTTTCTGCCATGCCTTGTATTCCAGGATAGCTAACCCATGAACTCTGGTGTCTGCTTCCCACCTTGGCATAGGAGTGCTGGAATTATAGAAGTGTGTCAGCTCATTTGACTTGCATGCATGGGTGCTGGGCATCTAAGTTTTCCAGACTTGGGAAGTAAGCATTTTTTACCTATTGAGGACCTCTTAGCCTGAGCTTGCTTTTTGAAGCTGGTATTCATGGAGATGACTTTGAACACTTGAAGAAAGTGGAGGAATGAGTCATGAGGAAAGAGGTGAGGTCAGTGTAGAGGCCCCAGGCTCTTCCTCATTTGCTGAGGACTATATGGGTATCATGAGTCTGGAAGTAGTAGTTTCCTAGAAAAATAATGAGAGGTGATGTTAGAGAGCCATTCACTCTGGGTCTCATGGGCATTGGGAAACTGGCACGAGTCAATTTATCTCTATCAGGATTGTGTGAGCTTTCTCATGTTGCTGACTGTCTCAAAGATAGAGCACTGATCTGGGGGTGGTAGGACATGCCTGTTATCTTAGCACTAGGGACACTGAGGTAGGAGGGGTTTGAGGTGAGCCTGAGCTATTGGGCAAGGTCTTGTCGAAATAAGATAGGAATGAAAAAGCAAAAAGGTGACACTCACTATGACTCCAGTAGGAGATAGTATCTTAGGGAGTGTTGGGGAATATTTAAATCTCAGTCTCTGTTGTTTTTATTCTCTCTAGTCTCATAATGATCTACTCACTTCATTTAATTTTAGTTTTTCTAAGCTCTCAGATGAAGAAGATAACAGTGAAATTTCCCAGGATGGTGGCAGAGTGGTAGCCACTGAATGACACTTGCCTCATCTCTGCAGGTTGGAGGTGTGTGTGCTGTCCCACTGTCATGCCCTTAAAGGGTCTACATTTGAGCAGACTAAGACATAAAGACTACTTGCTGCTTTCTGCTAGCCAGGCAACTCCAGTTGCTGGGGCCAAATAGATTTGTTTGAGTGTTCTAACTCAACTCTCATGCAGTACTGACTTTGAATTTGCAGCCCAATGGGACGAGTTTTCTCATTTCTGACATAATTCATCTAGGTGTCTGTTGTGTCTCACAGCCCCCTTGTATCTGAGGAGCATTGGGGAGATTTGTGGTTCTGTGTAAGGAAAATTGGATTAATTAAAAGAGTTCTAATTCATCTACTGAAATACCCATAAGTTGAAGACTCAGAGTTCAAGGCAGTATAGTACCAGAAGGTCATAGAATGTCAGGGGTTAAGTTCAGATTCTTGCCTTATTATTTCAGCTGGCCCAATGCCCAGCAGTGGTTTTTGCCTGCGACAGCCATGTCTGCTGCCGTGTGCAAGTAAGACACTTTCATTAACAATGGGCCTTTTACCTTACCCACCATCATCCTAGTTGTCAAGGCCAGTGCTGATGCTTGGGTTCTACAGATAACACAGTTTTTACTTATAGGACTAAAATTCATTTTTTCCTTATTTTTTTTATTAGTTGAAATTAGGAACAAGCTTGCTTCACATGTACTCCCTCCCCTCCTCCAAAACCTCCCCCCAAACTCCCAGCTGTCCCCCACTCCATCCACCCTCCACTCCCGAGGCAGGGTAGGGCCCTTGACAGTGGCTTCCCAAAGTCTACCACATCATCCTGGGCCGGGCCTAGGCCCTCACCCATGTGTCCAGGACAAGAGTGCATCCCTTCACGTGGGATGGGCTCTCAAACTCCCTTCTTACACCAGGGAAAAATACTAAGCCACTACCAGAGGCCCCCTAGAGTGTGGAGGCCTCCTAATTGACATCCATGTTCAGGGGTCTGGATCAGTCTTGTTCTGGCTTCCCAGACAGCAGTCTGGGCTCCATGTGCTCCCTCTTATTCAGGCCTCTTATTCAGTGTTTCTGTGGGTTTCACCAGCCTGGTACGGACCCCTTTTATCTTCATTCCTTCCTCTCTGCAACTAGGTTTCAGAGTTCAGTTCAGTGTATATCTGTGGGTGTCTGCCTCTGCTTCCATCAGCCCTGGATGAAGGCTCTAGGATGGCATAAAAAGTAGTCATTAGTCTCATTATAGGGGAAGGGCATTTAGGTTATCCTCTCCACCATTGCTTAGATTGTCAGTTGGTGTCATCCTTGTAATGTCTGGAAATCTCCCTACTGTGAGATCTCTCCTCTGACCTATAATGGCTCCCTCTGTTATGATATCTCTCATCCTGTTCTCCTTTATTCTTCCCCCAACTCAACATTTCTGCTCCTCCATTTCTTCCTCTCTCCTCCTCTTCTCTCATTTTGGCAGCTCCTTCTCCCCTACCCTCCTGCTCCCAGTTAGCTCAGGAGTTCCTGCCCCTTCCTATTCTCTGGGGTCCATGCATTTTTCCCTTAGAGTCTTTCTTATTTCCTAGTTTCCTTGGTGAAAAGGATTGTAGGCTGGTAATCCTTTGCTCTATGTCTAAAATTCATATATGAGTGAGTACATACCATGTTTGTCTTTTTGTGACTGGGTTACCTCATTCAGGATGGTTTCCTCTAGTTCCATCCATTTGCCTGTGAATTTCAAGATTCCATTGCATTTTTCTGCTGAGTAGTACTCCATTGTATATATGTACCACATTTTCTTTATCTGTTCTTCAGTTGAGGAGCATCTAGGTTGCTTCCAGATTCTGGCTATTACAAATAATGCTGCTATGAACATGGTTGAACATATGTACTTGTTGTGTGAACTTGCATTATTTGGGTATATGCCCAAGAGAGGAATTGCTGGATCTTGAGGTAGACTGATTCCCATTTTTCTGAGCAACTGCCATACTGATTTCCAAAGTGGTCTTAGAAGTTCGCACTTCCACCAGCAATGGAGGAGTGTTCCTTTTTCTCCGCATCCTCTCCAGCATAGATTGTGTTTTTGATTTTAGCCATTCTGGCCTGTGTAAGATGGTATCTCAAGAGTTGCTTTGAGTTGCATTTCTCTGATGGCCAATGATTTTGAGCAGTTTCTTAAGTGTCTTTCAGCCATTACAGATTCCTCTGTTGAGAATTCTCTATTTAGTTTTGTACCCCACTTTTTAATTTCATTGTTTGGTGTTTTGGTGGCTAGCTTCTTGACTTCATTGTATATTTTAGAAATGAGCCCTCTGTCAGATGTGGGGTTGGTGAAGATCTTTTCCCATTCTGTGGGCTGTAGTTTTGTCTTACTGACTGTGTCCTTTGCCTTACAGAAGCTTCTCAGTTTCAGGAGGTCCCATCTATTAAATGCAGACCTCAATGTCTGTGCTACTGGTGTAATGTTCAGGAAGCAGTCTCCTGTGCCAGTTCATTCAAGGGTATCTCCTACTTTCTCTTCTAAAAGATTCAGTGTTGAGATCTTTGATCCATTTTCACTTAAGTTTTGTGCATGGTTACAGATATGGATCTAACTGCAATCTTCTGCATGTCTGAATCCAGTTGTGCTTGAACCATTTGTTGAAGATGCTATCTTTCTTCCATTGTATAGATTTAGCACCTTTGTCAAAAATCAGGTGTTCGTAGGTGTGTGGGTTAATATTATTGTTTTCAATTCGATTCCATTGGTCAACCTGTCTATTTTTGTGCCAACACCAAGCTGTTTTCAGAACTATGTCTCTATAGTAGAGCTTGAAGTCAGGGATGGTGATGCCTCCAGAAGATCCTTTATTGTACAGAGTTGCTTTGGCTATCCTGGGTTTTTTATTTTTCCATATAAAGTTGAGTATTGTTCTTTCAAGGTCTGTGAAGAACTGTGTTGGAATTTTGATGGAGATTGTGTTGAATCTGTAGATTACTTTTGGCAAGATTGCCATTTTTACTATGTTGATTCTACCTATACAAGAGCATGCGAGATCTTTCCATTTTCTTGTATCTTCTTTAATTTCTTTCTTTAAAGACTTAAAGTTCTTACTGAACAGGTCTTTCACTTTTTTGGTTAGCATTACCCCTAGATATTTTATGTTGCTTGTGGATATTGTGAAGGGTGATGTTTCTCTGATTTCTTTCTCATTGGATTTATCATCTGTATATAGTAGGGCTACTCATTTTTTTGAGTTAATTTTGTATCCTGCTAGTTTGCTGAAGGTGTTTATCAGCTGTAGGGGGTGCCTGGTAGAGTTTTTCTGGTCACTTATGTAGACTATTATATCATTTGCAAAGAGTAAAAGTTTGACTTTTTCCTTTCCAATTTGTATCCATTTGATCTCCCTTTCTTGTCTTATTACTCTAGCTAGAACTTCAAGTACAATATTGAAGAGATATGGAGAGAGTGGACAGCCTTGTCTTGTTCCTGATTTTAGAGGAATCACTTTGAGTTTCTCTCCATTTAGTTTCATGTTGGCTGTTGGTTTGGTGTATATTGCTTTTATCATGTTTAGATATGTTCCTGTTATTCCTGTTCTCTCCAAGTTCTTTATCATGAAGGGGTGTTGGATTTTGTCAAAGGCTTTTTCAGCATCTGGTGAGATGATCATGTGGTTTTTCTTTTTCAGTTTGTTTATATGGTGGGTTACATTGATGGATTTTCATATGTTGAACCATCCTTGCATCCCTGGGATGAAGCCTGCTTGATCATAGTGGATGATTTTTCTGATGTGTTCTTGGATTCAAATCGCCAATATTTTATTGAGTATTTTTTGCATCATTATTCATGAGGGATATTGGTCTGTAGTTCTCTTTTTTAGGTGTATCTTTGTGTGGCTTGGTTTTCAAAGTGACTGTAGCCTTGTAAAAAGAGTTTGACAGTGTCCC
The DNA here is from genome assembly GCF_003668045.3 of Cricetulus griseus. Taxonomy (NCBI): domain Eukaryota; kingdom Metazoa; phylum Chordata; class Mammalia; order Rodentia; family Cricetidae; genus Cricetulus; species Cricetulus griseus. The sequence goes on along the minus strand of NC_048596.1, from coordinate 149,403,337 downwards.
TTCTGTTTTTATTTTGTGGAAGAATTTGAGGAGTACAGGTATTAACTCTTGTTTGAATTTCTGGTAGAATTCTGCAGTGAAGCTATCTGGCCCTGGGCTTCTTTTGTTTTGGAGGCTTTTGATAACTGCTTCTATTTCATTAGGGGTGGTAGGTCGATTTAAACTGCTTATCTGTTCTTGTTTTAATTTTGGTAATGATATCTCTTTAGATTTTCTAATTTTGTGGAGTATAGGTTTTTAAAGTGTGACCTGATGATTCTCTGGATTTCCTCAGTGTCTGTTGTCATATCCCTCTTTTCGTTTCTGATTTTGTTAATTAGCATGCTCTCTCTTTGCCTAAAGTTCATTTTTATGATTTTCCTAGGCCAAGTCTCCTGGCTGGCTGGCCTGTCTTTTACCTATCTCTTTGAGACTGCAAGAGGCAGAAGTAAGAGCCATTTGGAAGGATTTGGATATAGCCTGGACTGACTTTCAGCATGGACAGAATTGATGGAAAGCCCCCGTTTTGGTGAAGAAGCAGTATGTGCCTTCTCTGCTCATGTGCTATGTGGCATACATGTGTATCCCATTTCATTTATCCATCCTGTGTATATCACTGCCCTAATGTTCTTTGTGGTGTCAGCCTGCCTTCTGGAGATCATTCCCAAAGTGCCATTGTTGGTGTGTTCATACTATGGAAGTGTCACCTCTCCTTAGGACTCTTGTTTGATTAGCTGTTGTTTTAACCTCTTGTCTTTGTTTATCACAGCTTGTTTGCATAGCTTACTCACATGCTAGAAATGTAGGTAGGTCTCTTTTCAAAGCATAGTCTGTATCAAAGTGGGTATCTCTGTTCAGTATATTTTAGAAAAAGGGCCAATTCAAGAGAACCATGTAAACTTGGCACTTATATTTTAATAACACTTAGAAACCAAATTGCCATCATTCTTTACTGTGATCACTTGCAATTGAAATGTATCTTCAGAAACTAAGACTCAGACTTTTGAACCAATTTCCCCTGTGCCTTTGATGGTGAGGTTTAGACCACCTTTCTGGACAGATGTTCCTTCCTACTTTGAGTTCTACATCTGCTGACTGGGAGCTGGAGATGACTTTATCTGGCCCGATGAACCCAGGACCTCAGGGACACAGACCCTGCTGCAGGCTTTGATTGGTTTTCTGATTAATCTGGACAGTAAGCTATATAGCTTGTCTTGTGCAGTGTGATCCAGAGGCTCACAGCTGTGCTTTCATAAACCTGGTACACAGGAAGGCATCTGGAACCTTCTAGTCTCCACATGGGAGCCCATCAGGGAATGTCATTGCATTTTGACCTTTTACAGCCTTTGTCATATGTTTATTGAAAGTGAAAAAAAGCTACTTAGTAAAAACAGTATAAAAGGATAATATTTATGCTCTTCAGTTAGTTGACCCCAAACTACATTAATGTAATAAAGTGTGCTCTAAGTGTATTCAGATAAAAGCACAGTAGGTATAAACAGTTTCTTCTGTCCTTCTGCTTACTGTTCAAGTAATGATGTGTTGTGTGGGGTGGATAAGGAAGAGTGACGTAGTATTTTATGTAAGAGAAGCAGGAAGAACCAGAATGCCCATATGGGAAAATTTCCATAACACAAAGCATGATGCTCTTTGAGGGTCTGACACATACCTCCCAAATAAATCACATAGAGGCTTATTCTTGATTATAAGTGTCTGGCTTAAGCTTGGTTTGTTGCTAGCCAGCTTGTCTTATCTTAAATTATCCTGTCTACCTTTTGCCTATGGGAGTCTATCTTTCTCTATTCCTGTATATCTTACTTTCACTCTTATTCAATGGCTGGGTGGCTGGATGGCCAGTCTCTGACATCCTCCTCCTTTGTTCTCTCCTTGCTCATCTTCCTCATTTCTCCTTCTATTTATTCTCTCTGGCTGCCAGCTCTGCCTATCCTTGGGGCTGCCTCACTATTGGCCATTCACTTCTTTACTAGACCAGGTTTTTTAAACAGGCACAGTAACACAGCTTCACAGAGTTAAACAAATGCAACGCATATAAAAGTAACACACCTGAAAATAATATTCCCCAACAGTAGATGAACCTTTCAGTTTGTTATGGCTGGGAAGTTAGTAACTCTTTCATGGAGGGCCACCACATATGGTGGTCCCTTGTCTCTAAAAGGCCGTGATATTGCTGTAAATCAGGAGCAGGGGTCAGACTTAAGCAAGGGGTAATGCTGTGTTCAATGGCAGTGTGGATGTGACTTGTGCAATGATGTGGAGTGAGCCTGGCTCTGTGTCCTGGGGTTCTGTCAGAGACTGTGGCATATTTCTCAGTTGAGCCTCACACTCTCTCTAGACACTGGTATGATAATAGTAGCTTTCCAGGATTGAAGAGGCATAAAGAGAAAGTCGATCACAGTCTACTCTGCTATTTGCTTCATAGACTTGGTGGATAGTTGAGTTTTTGTTCAAGGCTCTTCTTCCATTTGATCTGAGTTAGACTCAAATATTCTGAAAAAATACAACCATCAGGCCAGGTCCCGAGCGCCATAGAATTCTGTTTTTTTTTTTTTTTTTTTTTTTCCCCTTCGGTTGATGCCTATTTCCTTGGTGGTTGCAGAATAAGAACATGCCTTTTGTTGTGGGTGGACACCTTTGGAGTGTGTGATTAAGCTAGCAATTAATAAAAAAAAAAAAAAAAGAGAGGTGACAACTGGTGTTACTAGGCTGCAGTTGAATGCATTGGCTTCTCTCTACAACAACAGATTGGTGGAGAAGCCACCTGTGGGGAGGAACATCCAAATTCAGGAAAGGAAGCTGCTGGGAAAAAGGTCTCAGAACAGAAAATCAAAGCATCAGAATTGGATGGCTAGCTGGCTGATAATTTCATTCACTAAATCAACCTAAAATTTTATTGGGTAACTCATATATGTCTGATAGTATGCCAGGTGCCAGAGATACTTCTGTATATACCGTATAGTTCTCCTGTGAAAGGGCTCACACTATCACAAGATAATACACACAGAAGCAACAAGTTAGATTCATTGTAGTTGGTGCTGGAGAGGTGATGTTTAACCTTCACTGCTGGCAAAAGTGAGGGATGGTGGATTTTAAGAAATGCAATAAAGCTGTATTAATGCTATTGAATAGTTAATTTGAGCCTGGCCTTGTAGGGCTTGTTGAGATCTAAAGGTAGTCTAGCATGGCAATCAGAGGGGAACAGATGGGAGGTAGGAAGGAAAGCCAGGAGGAGAGGTCCAGGCGGGCTTTGAGTTCTGTATCTGCCACCGATTAACTGAGTGATGTGGGACAAATGTCTCCTCCTCCATGTGAGTCTATTTCTTCATCTGTAAAGTGGGAATAAAGAGTCCATTTCTTAGTCGTTTATGGACATGGCTCAAAGGATAAAGAGCATGCTGAGCAAGTGGGAGGACTCGAGTTCAGATCCACACAACTCACGGAAAAGCTGGGAGGAGTGGTGGCTGCTTTAATCTCAGCAATAGGAGGGTGGATCAAGATCCCCTGGAGTAAACAGGCTAGCTGTACTCCTGAATTCTGGGTTCAACAAAAGACCCTGCATCAATAAATAATGTGGAGAGTCAGCAGGGAAGATACCTGATATCAACTTGAGTCTCTGCACACATGTACACATGTGCCTGTACACCAGCACACGTGCATTCACGAACAGGAGAATGTTTTTTGCATGCATTTTTGCATATCACACTCTTGCAAAGATAATGCATTTCTTATGTGGTGTTTGATGAATTCAACATTAGTTCATGTAAAACACAGTGTATGTGGCAGGTACAGGAACAACCACAGTGGCAAGGCTAAGCCAAGAATTGCCACTTATGACAAAGTAGTAAGAAGGTCTGAATATCAACTCCTGTTTTTATCCTTGCAAACATCTGCCTATACTGTCTTTAAACAGTGTCTGATCCTGGGATATCAGACTCTATAAAACACAGCTTCCCATTGGTGATCCAGGTGACTAGTGATCAAATAGTTCTTTATGTTTTCCTGGGATGGTGATGCACAGACACCATTGCATTGAGAAACTGATTCAGAGGCTCAGGTGAGTATTGGAGAGTTCTCAGTTTAACATCTCATTAGATCTGGGTTCAGGTTCTGGCCTTCCCCTTTGTTGTCCATATGACCTTGGGAAAATCCCACCCAGTCCACCCAGATTTGGCTTCTACATCTCCAAAATGAAGTCAGCATACTTATTAATTGAGATGGGACGTCTTGTTACAATAATGGGGAAGGAACTCTGACTGTGTAGAAACGTACTTTTAAGACAGAACAGGTCTAATAACAAGTCACATGTATAGTTATAAAATTTAGCAGTAGCAAACATTTTAAAGGAGTGGGTGAAATTATTTTTACTAATGTTATATCTAACTAATTATAAACAAAATGCATAAAGAATCTTTACTGCCTGTACTGGCTGGTTTTGTGTGTCAACTTGACACAAGTTAGAGTCATCAGAGGAAGGAGAGTCGTTGAAAAAAATGCCTTGATAAGATCCAGCTGTAAGGCATTTTCTCAATTAGTGATTGATGGAATACCCAGCCCATGATGAGTGCTGCCATTCCCGGGCTGCTGGCCTTGTGTTCTATAAGAAGGTGGGTTGAGCAAGCCAGGAAAATCAAGCCAGTAAGGAGCTCCCCTCCTTGGCCTCTGCATCAGCTCCTGCATTGATATTCTGCCTTGTTTGAGTTCCTGTCCTGATTTCCTTCAGTGATGAACAGCAATACTGTAAGCCAAATAGTTCCTCCCAACTTGCTTTTTGGTCATGGTGTTTTGTTGGCAGCAATAGAAACTCCTTTTTTTTTTTTTTCCCCTGAGACAGGGTTTCTCTGTGTAACATCCCTGGCTGTCCTGGAACTCACTCTGTAGACCAGACTGGCCTCAAACTCACAGAGATCCACTTGTCTCTGCCTCCAGAGTGCTGGAATTAAAGGCAGAAATACCATTATTTAATACTTAGTTTTGGACACCTGGTGTGTTTTAATTTGTAATGTAGCTTAGTCCATTCTGGCTAGACTCTGACTATTTCTGTAGTTGCATAGGGGTTCTCACTGTGTGGTTGTAGGAACAAAGGCAAAAATGGAGTGATTCTCTGGGGAACTCAGTTTTCTTCCTCCTGCCTCCCCATCTTTCCATTCTGCTCTGTTTCCTTGTATTGTTTTTATACTTTTTTTTTTTATCTCTCTGAACTAATTCCCAAGGGGCATTTAAGTGAGAAGTTCATTTTGGCTCACAGTTTAAGGGGTACAGTCTACTGAAGATGGAGACCATGGTGGCTGGGTCTTCATCCATGGTAACAAGAGCTTCTAGCATAGATTACTCACATCTTAGTGGGCGAAGAAGAATGCTCAGACTGGAAGCAGAGCTGGCCAGTATCCCTTAAGGCCCACCCCAGACAGTGATCCACTTCCTGTTTCTAGTCCTCTTTGCCTGGAGGTTCTATGACTTCTTAGAATAGCACCACCACCTGGATATCAGGTGGTCCAACACTTGAGGGATGTTTCATACTCAAACCATAGCACCACCTGTCTTTCTTCTTCTGTTTCTCTAGAGGGACATGGCATTGAATGATTACTGCTGGCCACTAGAAATACTTGGATTTTGGTGGAGCATGAAGTCTGGTGCAGATTTCATCGGAGGACATTGAGAGAGGCAGCCAATTAGGAATTCATAGAAATTGTCGAAGCAGTACTAGCTAGTATGTATTAATTGCTAACCCTGTGCCAGAATTATTAATTATTTAATTTTTCCAGAACACTACTAATAATTATTTCTTTCACTGTGGACTCTGAGATCTAAAGGTAGTCCCGATGTGGACCCTGACATACAGGAAGGCTTAGAAATTTACCCAGAGCCATACAGTGGAGGCTTTAACCTGAATGATCTTATCTCTAAGACCTTTGCTGTAGTGATTATCTCAAAAACATCTTGAAGAAAAGAGAATCTTGAAAAAGACTTTGAGCTTCCATTTGGTCTGCACTGCAGAGTTAGTGTGGGAAGGCCCAAGGGATTATTTGCCATAGGTGGATCCTTGTAGCATTCTTCCTCTTCTTGTTCTTCTTCTCTCTCCACTCCCCCCCTTCAGATGCACTCCACTCTTCAGCAACCTGCTGCTTTCTGCCAGGCCCCACCATTGGCATTTCCATCTCCTGGCAGTCCAGGTAGACTTTGAGTCCAAGAGTGAATGTCATCATTGACTGGATCAGAGCCCTCATAATCTATCTCAGGAAATGTCCCGACAAACACACCCAGAGGTGAGTTTCACTAACTCTGAGGCATTTCTCAACAAGTTGAATTGATAATTAAGGTTCTCAACTGTGCTTGGTGGACTTCCCCAAAGGCCATGCTCCTGTGTGATCAACTCTTGAGACCAAGAAATACACATTACCTCAACCACAGACAGCCCTGGCTTCCACCACTGCCCCTGTGCTCATCCCAAGGGTGTGCATCCTGACTTCTGACCTGATAGACTGCCCTTGACATCCCACGTAATATCACACACTGTTGCAGATACTTTCTTTTCAGTCATTTGTTTGAATTTTGAAGATAGGGACATTCAGGTTGAATAGTATTTGGGAAAGGCTGTTATACAGCCATTGCTTCTTGCACCCAGGGGCAATTGGTTTCCTGGCCCAGACTGATGGCTACATTTCACCTGTCAGAGTTTCCAGCAGAGTCCATCTTGGGTAGGGGCTACAGGATGCTTCACAGCAGGAGGTAGTAGGGTCATTCATTGCAGGGGTTTTTCTTCTGTTTGCTGACAGCAAATGCTCTGGGGCACTGTCAAGGGATGTTTTCACTTTATTTTTAAATTTTAATTTTTATTCTTTGCAACCATTATATCCTGATCAGTTTGTCCTGTATTTTTCCCAATCCTGCTCTTCCTCCCCTCTCTCCAGATTTACTCATTCCCCATTTCTCTTCAAAGAAAAAAAGAGCAGGCCTCTCAGGGATATCAACTAAAGATGATATAACAAATAAGATGCCTTCAATTTGACCAGCTCAGCATCTCCCTCCCACCAAAGTGCTGTGTTTCTTATGCCAGCTTCAGTCCCTGGTTGCCTGCATGCTGTAGGGCTGACCGAGACTGAGCCTGGTGCTGTATGTCTTTGGATTTTAATGCTCAGGCCTGTTCACTAAGGGGGCAGCCTCTCTTACCTCTAGAGTCACCTTAGATGGTTAAGGTGACATGTGTATTCAGGCTGAGGAGCTTTGCTCTCTGTGATGTGGCCCAATAGTTCCTCAGTCAAGCACAGGTGGTGGCTGTCATTCTGCATTTGGCCACAGGCCACAGAGTGCTTTGCCAACAATTTTGGGATGGAGATCTTCCCGGCCTCTTTGGCCCAGATATTGCAGCTTGTCTCATAGAGCTGGGAGCATCTCCTCAGCCATGCTCTTTCATCCCATTTAGTGGGGGTGGGAAGTGGGCAGAAGCACAAGCAAAAAGAAGGCTCTATGCTCCTGGAACTAGAATTAACTTCCCAAATGCCAAATAAGATTTCTTTTCTTGAAGCAGGGCTCCTTATATCCCAGTTACAGAATGAATAGCTTATCATGCTCTCTCCTCAGGCATGGCATCATAGCATTCTAGCAGAGACTGTTTGGGAAAGTCCTGCATCCTCTGCTTGGCTATGAAACTTTAGGTAAATTTCTTGATTTCTCTGATCCTGAGCAGAATGGGGATCCTATTCTGAATCTGTTCAGGTTGTGTTTACTATTCAGAGCCAAGCACCTAGACTAGCCTACTGAAGGCTTGATGCATGGTAAGCATCCCTAAAACTGCAACACAGGTCCTTGTGGGTTTTGGAGCATTCCACACCAGAAGGTAGTTTTGTTATTCATGGTTTCCAGACAGGGAGATTGAGGCACAGACTGGCCAAGTTCCTGCCCTAGACTTCTACATCCAATAGGAAGCTGAGGTAGGATTTGAACCAGAGGTACTTGATTTCCTGTTTTCCTGTGCATGGTGGCAGAACCATTTGGGGCTTGCCCATGATTATCAACTGAAGAGCATGTTTCTTTCAGAAAGGCTCTCTTGGCAGTTAATATTGATTGTCAGCCTGGTGGGATTTTGAATCATCCAGGAGACAATCCTCTGAGCATGCATGTGAGGGGTTATCTTGAGGAGCTTCATTGCGCTGGAAAGACCCAGCCTGAATGCAGGCAGAATCACTCTATGAGCTGACACACTGGGCTGACTAAGGTGGAATGTGAACACCAGCATTCATCTCACTGTGCTTCCTGACCCAAACATAGCCACCTCCACCTCATGTCTTGCCACTACACTTTCATTATCATGATACACAATACTCTTCCCTTGTCTGTTGTTTTGTTATAGCAATGAGAAATGTAACTAACATATTCCCCTTACCCATAAATAATTCTTCGAAAATGGGACCAGTGCTATTCATTTTATGGTATAGTAAAGATACTAAGCATAGCTAGAACCCGAAGACTGGCAGTGCTAAGACCCTTTGACTCTGCCCTCCTGATGGCCCATACTAGGGTTACAGGAGCCTAACAATGCATTAGATTAGCCAGGAAAAATGAAGCCTGTGGGGAGGAAGGAAAACAAAGAAGCAGAAGAGAACAATGGTGGAGGTGGGAGAGGCGGGGAAATGTCAGGGTGGGAGGTGAGAGGATGGATCCAGGCAGCAGAGGAGGAGAAATCAGTGATTTATATTTGGCTGGAGGTGGAAGATTGATCTTGGTCCTGCTTAGGGTCTGTGTGGGGAAGGAAGAGGGCAAGGATGTAGGATGCAGGCAGCAAGCAGAGCAGTGGGAATGTAAAGAAGGGCCATCAGAACAGGTCAGACAGTTTCAGTTCCCCAATTCTGTGGAGGATGGGCCCTAGGGAGACAGCACTCTGAACTCCACACCCTTGCTCTGTTGCTCTGTACTCCCTGAAAGACTATATGGGCCAGGCCCCATAGCCCAGATCCAGATTTTACTACCCTATACATCCCAGCTTCCCAGCAAGATCACCTGTTCCAGACCGATGTCTTCAGGACTGTGAACGGAACCAGCTGTACAGTCCCAGATCCGTTTCTGAGTGGAGGTGTGTGGACTAGGGAAGTTTAATTACCCAACAAGCTAATGATGAGACAGGAAACACCATATCATCTCAGGAGGGCTCCCAGCTGACTCTGAGTGGCCCCAGTTTATTGAGAGGCCCATTTAAATAGTCCTCTAAGAGCAGGGGCAACATCAGGAAGCATTTTTCACAATGCATATCGCTAACAAGTGATTCTGTTGCCTGTACAATTCTTGGTCAAGCAGGCAGTCTTGAGCCCAGGTGTGGGCCTACTCAAGGCTTAAGTGACAGAGATGCAAATTAGGAGGCATATCACCTTCGGCAATGGTAAACAGTAACATACAATGGTGACTCGGAGTTTCCTGGCGCCATCACTGTTTATGTCAGCCAGGGCCTGGATCCCAGAATATTCCATAACAGGGATATTTGGTCCCCCACAGTCGCCATAAACCAAAGTGAATTCCTTTCCAGCCCAGTGTTCCCTTTGACACTGTTCAGAGAAGTTGACACAAATAAACTCCACCATGAGACTCTTTCTTTCATCCAGGAAGAGCTTATGTTTGCTCATCTAGGCATGTCTCAATGGAGTACTGGAGGTGTTAAAAAAAGAAGTACTTGGGCTGATCCAAGGTCTTTTTGTGGACAGGGCAGGAATAATAACACCAAACAGGGAGGCAGACCTGCAGGAGTGCTTCAACCATGTGGATTCTCTATGCTTAGGATCTTGTCATCTTGGCTGAGAAAGGTGGCCAGATCCCTGTCTTTAAGGGCTGTCAGAACTCTCTGAGGAGGTGTGGCAGGGGAGAGTGGGGCAGTTTTTTTTTTTTTTTTTTTTTTGGCTTTAATGGAAGAGGCTTGTTTTTTTTTCCTGTTAATTTGAAATTTTTTTTTCTCTTTTTATTATAATTATAATTATAATTATTATTATTATTAATTCAAGTTAGGGAACAGGCTTGTTTCACATGTAATTCCCCTCTCCCTCCCCTCACCCCCATTCCTTCTCCCCCACCTCCAACCTACCCCCACCCCATCCACCCACCACTCCCCAGGCAGGGTAGGGCCCCCAACCGGGGCTCCACCAAGTCCACCAAATCTTCCTGTGCTGGGCCTAGGCCCCTCCCCATGTGTTCAGAGACAGAGCACATCCCTTCAAGTGGGATGGGCTCTGGAAGTCCCCCCCACACACCAGGGCAAAACGCCAGTCCACCTCCGGAGGCTCCCAGGAGTGCAGGGGTCTCCCCATTGGCATCCATGATCAGGGGGCTGGATTAGTCCCGTACTGGCCTCCCAAAGAGCTTCTGGGGTCGATATGCTTTCCCTTTTTCAGGCCAACTGTTTCTGTGGGTTTCTCCAACCTGGTACAGACCCCTTCGTTCTTCATTCCTCCCTCTCTTCAACTAGGTTCCAGATTTCAGCTCAGTGTATTTCTGTGGATGTCTGTCTCTGCTTCCATCAGCCACTGGATGAGGATTCTAGGATAGCATAGAGAGTAGTCATCAATCTCATTCTAGGGGAAGGGCTTCTAGGCCATCCTCTCCTCCACTGCCCGGACTGTCAGATTGTGTCATCCTTGTAGGTCCCTGGAGATCTTCCTAGTTCCAGATCTCTTCTCGGACCTATAGTGGCTCCCTCTGATATGGTATCTCTCATCCTGCTCTCTCTCCCCTGTTCTTCCCCCAACTTAATATATCTGCTCCTCCATTTCTTCTCCCACCAGCAATGGAGGAGTGGAGTGTTCCTTCTTCTCCGCATCCTCTCCAGCATAGGTTGTCATTGGTATTTTTGATTTTAGCCATACTGACAGGTGTGAGGTGGTATCTCAGAGTTGTTTTGAGTTGCATTTCTCTGATGGCCAAGGATTTTGAGCACTTTCTTAAGTGTCTTTCAGCCATTTCAGACTCCTCTGTTGAAAAATCTCTGTTTAATTCTGCACCCCACTTTTTAATTTCATTGTATGGTGTTTTGGTGGCTAGCTTCTTGAGCTCCTTGCATATTTTGGAAATCAGTCCTCTGTCAGATGTGGGGCTGGTGAAGATCTTTTCCCATTCTGTGGGTGGTCGTTTTGTCTTACTGACTGTGTCCTTTGCCTTACAGAAGCTTCTCAGTTTCAGGAGGTCCCATTTATTGATTGCAGACCTCAGTGTCTGTGCTTCTGGCGTGTTGTTCAGGAATCGTTCTCCTGTGCCAATTTGTTCAAGGGTTATTCCCACTTTCTCTTCTAGAAGATTCAGTGTGACTGGATTTATGGAGAGATCTTTGATCCATTTGCACTTAAGTTTCGTGCATGGTGACAGGTATGGATCAATCTGCAATTTTCTGCATGTCCGAATCCAATTGTGCCAGCACCATTTGTTGAAGATGCTATCTTTTTTCCATTGTATGGATTTAGCACCTTTGTCAAAAATAAGGTGTTCGTAGGTGCGTGGGTTAATATCTGGGTCTTCAATTTGATTCCATTGGTCTATCTGTCTATTCTTGTGCCAATACCAAGCTGTTTTCAGAACTATGGCTCTATAGTAGAGCTTGAAGTCAGGGATGGTGATGCCTCCAGAAGATCTTTTATTGAAAAGAGTTGTTTTGGCTATCTTGGGTTTTTTATTTTTCCATATAAAGTTGAGTATTTTTCTTTCAAGGTCTGTGAAAAATTGTATTGGCATTTTGATGGGGATTGCATTGAATCTGTAGATTGCTTTTGGTAGGATTGCCATTTTTACTATGTTAATTCTGCCTATCCAAGAGCATGGGAGATCTTTCCACTTTCTGGTATTTTCTTTAATTTCTTTCTTTAAAGTCTCAAAGTTCTTATTGTACAGTCTTTCACTTTTTTGGTTAGTGTTACCCCCAGATATTTTATGTTGCTTGTGGATATTGTGAAGGGTGATGTTTCCATGATTTCTTTCTCATTGAGTTTATCATCTGTATGCAGTAGGGCTACAGATTTTTTTGAGTTAATTTTGTATTCTGCTAACTTGCTGAAGATGTTTATCAGCTATAGGAGTTCCCTGGTAGAGTTTTTCGGGTCACTTATGTAGACTATCACGTCATCTGCAAATAGTGAAAGTTTGACCTTGTCCTTTCCAATTTGTATCCCTTTGATCCCCTGTTCTTGTCTTATTGCTCTAGCTAGAACTTCAAGTACAATATTGAAGAGGTATGGAGAGAGTGGACATCCTTGTCTTGTTCCTGATTTTAGAGGAAACGCTTCGAGTTTCTCTCCATTTAGTTTGATGTTGGCTATTGGTTTGGTGTATATCACGTTTATCATGTTTAGATATGTTCCTGTTATTCCTGTTCTCTCCAAGATCTTTATCATGAAGGGATGTTGGATTTTGTCAAAGGCTTTTTCAGCATCTAGTGAGATGATCATGTGGTTTTTCTTTTTCAGTTTGTTTATATGGTGGATTACATTGATGGATTTTCGTATGTTGAACCATCCTTGCATCCCTGGGATGAAGCCTACTTGATCGTGGTGGATGATTTTTCTGATATGTTCTTGGATTCGATTAGCCAATATTTTATTGAGTATTTTAGCATCGATGTTCATGAGGGATATCGGTCTGTAGTTCTCTTTCTTAGTCTTATCTTTGTGTGTCTTGGGTATCAAAGTGATTGTAGCCTCATAGAAAGAGTTTGGCAATATCCCGTCTGCTTCTATTGTGCGGAATAGTTTGAGGAGTACTGGTATCAGCTCTTGTTTGAATTTCTGGTAGAATTCTGAAGTGAAGCCATCTGGTCCTGGGCTTTTTTTGGTTGGGAGGCTTTTGATGATTGCTTCTATTTCATTAGGGGTTATGGGTCGATTTAAACTGTTTATCTGATCTTGATTTAATTTTGGTAAGTGATATTTATCCAGGAAACTGTCCATTTCCATTAGATTTTCGAATTTTGTGGAGTACAGATTTTCAAAGTATGACCTAAAGATTCTCTGGATTTCCACAGTGTCCGTTGTTATATCCCCCTTTTCATTTCTGATTTTGTTAATTAGCATGCTCTCTCTCTGCCTTTTGGTTAGTTTGGCTAGAGGTTTGTCTATCTTGTTGATCTTCTCAAAGAACCAACTCTTTGTTTCATTGATTCTTTGTAATGTTTTCCTAGTTTCTACTTTATTGATTTCAGCTCTCAGGTTGATTATTTCCTGGCATCTACTCCTCCTTGGTGAGTTTGCTTCTTTTTGCTCTAGTGCTTTCAGTTGTTCTGTCAGTTCTCTAATGTGACTTTTCTCTAGTTTCTTCATGTGGGCACTTAGTGCTATGAACTTCCCTCTTAGCACTGCTTTCAGAGTGTCCCATAAGTTTGGGTATGTTGTGTCTGCATTCTCATTAGATTCTAGGAAGTCTTTAATTTGTTTTTTTATTTCTTCCTCAACCCAGGAATGGTGCAATTGGGTGTTATTCATTTTCCAAAAGTTTGCAGGTTTTCTGCCATTTGTATTGTTGCTGAATTCTAGCTTTAATGCATGGTGGTCTGATAAGATACAGGGGGTTATTTCAATTCTTTTGTAACTATGGAGGTTTGCTTTGTTGCCTACTATGTGGTCAATTTTAGAGAAGGTTCCATGTGGCGCTGATAAGAAGGTATATTCTTTTGAGTTTGGATGGAATGCTCTATAGATATCCATTAACCCAAGTTGGGTCATAGCTTCTTTCAGGTCCTTTGTTTCTTCGTTAAGTTTCTGTCTGGTGGTCCTGTCTAGTGGCGTAAGGGGGGGTGTTGAAGTCTCCTACTATAAGTGTGTGTGGTTTTATGTGTGGTTTGAGCTTTAGTAATGTTTCTTTCACAAATGTGGGTGCCTTCGTATTTGGAGCATAGATGTTCAGGATTGAGATTTCATCTTGATGGACTTTTCCTGTGATGAGTATGAAATGCCCTTCTTCATCTCTTTTGATTCATTTTAGTTTAAAGTCCAATTTGTTAGATATTAGGATTGCAACAACGGCTTGTTTCTTGAGCCCATTTGATTGGAAAATCTTTTCCCATCCTTTTACTCTGAGGTATCGCCTGTCTTTGAAGTTGAGGTGTGTTTCTTGTAAACAGCAGAAGGATGGATTCTGTCTTCGTATCCATTCTGTTAGCCTATATCTTTTTATGGGTAAGTTAAGACCATTGACATTTAGGGATATTAATGTCCATTGTTCGTTGGTTCCTGTTTGTTTTGGATTTATTGTTGGTAGTGTCATTGTGTGTGGATTTTGCCCTCCTGCTTCTTTTTGTGTTTGGCGAAATTAGATTATCTATTGCCTGTGTTTTTGTGCATGTAGTTATGTTCTTTGGGTTGGAGTTTTCCTTCCAGAACCTTCTGTAGTGCTGGATTTGTGGATATGTATTGTTTAAATCTGTTTTTTCATGGAATATCTTGTTTTCTCCATCTATAATGATTGAAAGTTTTGCTGGGTACAGTAGTCTGGGTTGACATCCATGCTCCCTTAGTGCTTGTAGGGTATCTATCTAAGACCTTCTGGCTTTCAGAGTTTCCATTGAGAAGTCTGGTGTGATTCTAATTGGTTTGCCTTTATATGTTACTTGGCCTTTTTCCTTTGCAGCTCTTAATATTTTCTCTTTATTCTGTAGATTTGGTGTTTTGATTATTATGTGTTGGGGGGACTTCTTTTTGTGGTCCAGTCTGTTTGGTGTCCTATAAGCTTCTTGTACTTTCATAGGCATATCTTTCTGTAGGTTGGGGAAGTTTTCTTCTATGATTTTGTTGAATATGTTTTCTGTACCTTTGAGCAGTGTTTCTTCACCTTCTTCTACACCTATTATTCTTAGGTTTGGTCTTTTCACGGTGTCCCATATTTCCTGGATATTTTGTGTTAGGGATTTGTTGGACTTGAGGTTTTCTTTGGTTGATGAATGTATATCCTCTAGCGAGTCTTCAATAGCTGAGATTCTCTCTTCTGTCTCTTGGATTCTATTAGTTATACTCACATCTTTAGATCCTGCTCGTTTATCCAACCTTTCCATTTCCAGCATCGCTTCATTCTGTGTTTTCTTTATTGTGTCTAATTCAGCTTTCATGCTTTGAACTCTTTCAAGAGCTTCCTTCACTTGTTTGGTTGTTTTTCTTGGGTTTCTTTAGCTTCTTTAAGAGATTTGTTTATTTCTTGAATTTTTTGTTTGTCTTTTCCTCCATTTCGTGTAATTTTTTGCTTGCTTTTTCTTCTATTTCTTTAAGGAATTTTCTTGTTTCCTTTTTGAAGATCTCTATCATCTTGCTGAGATAATTTTTGAGGTCCATCTCTTCTTCATGCACTATGTTGGGCTTTTCAGGTCTTGCTGGAGTGGAGTCCCTAGATTCTTGTGGTGTCATATTGGTCTTTCTGTTGTTGAGCGAGTCCTTATTCTGTCTTCTTCCCATATCTTTTTCCAGTGAGTGCAGGTAGGATCTCTCTATCTCTTCTTGTTACGCTGTAGTGTGTGTGGGCCAGGAATTCAATGTCAGAAGCTCTGGATGGTCTTGCCTCTCCTCATAGTCTCCTCACTCTGAAGGAGTTAGGCCTCCATAGGGATTGGGTGTGTGTGGGCAGGACAGGAAGTAAGAGTGGGGTGTTTCCTGGCTCTGGGGGTTCCTTATTGCCTGCACAGGTCTACCCCAAGCAGGAGCAGGCCCAGGGAGATCGGGATGGATGGGGCTTTGATAGGGAGTTGGGTAAGAGCGGTGGATCACTTATCTCCTGGCCGATTGGTCGCCGGGAACGGAAGGAAGAGTGGCCTGTACCCAGATTCAGGGAGCTCCTCCCTCCTGGGCGTGTCTGTTTCAAGCAGGGACAAGCCTGGAGGGATCTGGGTGAATGGCGCTTAGGACAGGAGTTGGGTAAAAGCAGGGGGGTCGCTCACCTGGTCTGTGATGAATCGGCAGAAAGGGAAGGAAGCGAGGCTTGATTTTTTTTTTTAGTTATGATAGGTGAAGCTCTTGATGCTGCCTCTCACTCTGCTTTGGCTTTTCCTCTAGTTCCCAGCAGGAGGTTGGTGAGGCCTTTGGATGCCCTCTGCTAAACATTTAGTTCTTACATGCCAGAGTGCTTTCATGTGGAAACTCAGGTTCAAGAACATTAAGTAACACAGGTTGAGATGGTGGTATGGTATTTTTGACGGAGAAGAACAGCAGCCTTTTATTTTCCCAGGCACTATCATGATCTCTTAGATGGAGACTGGGTGCATCAATCATGTCTACCCTGTGCTGGGCAATGCTCAATGCCCTCTGATCACATGTTCTAAGAAAGACTCTATAGGGCATAGATGCTCAAATACCTACTTTATGAGATCACTGATGAAGGCAGGTTCAAGTCTTAGGGTGTGTTGGTTATTTCTGCTTTGCCACATAGCTCTTGTGATGGTCAAGCCAGCTTTCTGTGTAGCTAATGATAATGGTTGTTGATCTGATTCCTTCTCTTCTAGATGCTTCTAGATCTTCCCCACTTTTCCCTGTGGTGTTTGCTTTGTATTGAAGAGTTTATCTGCCACAACACCATTGCTGATGATCTATGAATTAACTTAGCTCTGCTCTTAAGTATATTCTAAAGGTAATCAACTAACTCCACATCCTTTATTATAGAGCAGTAATCCAAAGTCTGATGTTGAGTTTCTCTACCCCTTCAGTGTGCTTCGTTGGGTGAAAGAAAGCTCTTTGTTGTATGAAGAAGTTTCAGAGAGGGAGGAAGAGGGGAGATGCATTCTGTTTGGGTATGCCTGTGTCATGGCAGTGTTGGAAAAGCTGCAATGAAGTTTGAGGTTTCCATGCCCTGCCCTGAAGACCTCCCTACTTTCTTGTGTAGATCTAAGTTCAGCCCCACTGTGCTGCAACTGCAACTGAGTTCTAACTTCAGTCTTGGTACTTACTAAAATTTCTGGGAGTTTGTCCTCTGTCACTTGTGTACTTCACTAACACAGGGCTGGAACATCACAGGTGTACATTAAATGCTAATTGAATTCCAGATACAGAAAAAACATCGTGAAAGATGAACTGTTTTTCTATGCCTCCTTGGAGATGATCAAGTTTCTTTCCTAATACCTGTTGCCATATGGAGTGGTGCCAAAATTATGAGATTTCTGGAAGCCACTGTAGTTTAATTCAGTTGTCATTTTGTGTGGTTACCTAGTGCAGAGCATTCCGTACAGGCAAGTGGAATACATATGGAAGAGATAAAGAGGTTTGAAACCTGACCACCCGAGAGTAAGTCTCCATTAATCACTTGCTTCTTGATTTAGGCAGCTGTAGCTGGGTAAGAATATTCTGGGTCTGGATTTTAACTCAGATTTCATCACATACAACCTTGTGACATTGAGCAACGTATTTAATGTCGTTGTGCATGACTTTCCTCTTCTGTAACATGCCACAGACTCAGAGTCTGTTGAGGATTAAATGAGTTACTATGTATAAAGTATTCAGGATCACTATTGGTATTCTCTGCTGGCATTTACTGTTAATGAAGCTTTGGTTTCCTCATGGAACATCCAGATGAGTCAGAGACTAGGTCACTTGACATTGTAACAAGGACAGTGAGTCTCATAGAACTGGACTTAATAAAGTGCTACAAAGGGGTGGTGCAGACTCACACATGTTATTGTCTTGCAAGTTGAGAGGTCAGAAGTCTGAAGCTCAGTGAATTGTCAGGGCTACCTGTGTCTTCCAAGCCTCTGGTGCTTTACTGCTGTTATTTGTGTTCCTTAACTGGTAGAAGCATCACTGGTTACACTAGGCCATGTTTCCTTCTGTTCCTGTTTATACCATCAGCCATGTGGCCTAAAGGTCTTTCCTACCCCGTATGCCTCATCTGTTATATTTGCAGTAATGTCGTTCCCAAATAATGTCACATTATGAAGTGCTAATGATTTGGACCTAACATATCTACTTTAAGGATGTACATTTGAACCCTTAACTTGGGTGCAGAGATTATCTGTTGAAACTCTGAATGCAGAGCCTAGAAGGAAGCATTGGTGATTAGTGTTAGCTAGGCTTGGTGTCACTTTATCTTCTCCTTTGGCTGCAGAGTCCTGTGATATTTCTCTGAACAAGTTGAAGCCAAGTTTCTTAACTCTTGGCTTTGGGTGATATGGTAGCTTGCAGGTGAGTGGATTCCTTCAGTCTTCTTGTTTTTGGAATGGAGTGGAAAGAACATTCCCTTCCTCTATCATGAAGCAAGAACACTGAGGTGCTGGTGGCATATGTTAGCCCACATGCACTTGGCCATGGTAGTTGCTAGCACAGGTAAGGGGCCCAAAGGGTTTGGAAGGTTCAGAAGCACCAGTACACATGGGCTCATTTGTGT
Source organism: Cricetulus griseus (assembly GCF_003668045.3). Classification (NCBI taxonomy): domain Eukaryota; kingdom Metazoa; phylum Chordata; class Mammalia; order Rodentia; family Cricetidae; genus Cricetulus; species Cricetulus griseus. The sequence goes on along the minus strand of NC_048596.1, from coordinate 149,385,031 downwards.
TTCTCAGGGTTACATTGCAGTCAGAATGGAAACATGACTTTTATTCCACTTGGGAGCCAAACATTTGCTCCACAGACTTGTAGATATCTATGGAAACAGCCCTAATTTTAGCCCTGTTATACTTAATACCAACTCAGAGAGTGTTGTTTTGGGTCAGTGCCCAGGGAATTGGGAACATAAGGAGGCTGAAGGGTCAGGTCAAGCAGTGTAGCCCAGGGATTGGCGAACTTGGGAGGACACTGCAGGGATCTTTAGTTGGATCTATAAAGGTCAGCTCCAGATGAGGATGATGCATGCCTAATTCCAGAACTCAGTAGGATGAGGCAGGAGGATTGCTGTGGGTTGCAGGCCAGCCTGAACTATACAATTAGTTCCAGACCAATGTGAACTACAAAGGAAGATATCTGAATAGATGGGCTGGACAGAGAAGTCATGATCAGAAAGATCCAGGGTTCTGAATGCAGAGGTCTCTCTTGCTTCCCCATTTTATATGTCTTATCTAAATTCTGATCATTTTGAAGCCATTGCTTGATCTTGCTTCTCTTGTCTCTATCTCTGGAATTCTTTGCTCTGTCCTGAATTCCTGGCAGCCTTCACAATCCTGTTCATGTTCTGTGGCAGCATTTTTAATTCTGAGGTTCACCCATATGCCTTGAAGACCCAGAAATTATTTTTGTGCCTTTGAAAATCAGCCAGGGTTATTGTCATGCCTGTATACTGAGCCGGCTATCAGGTAGACATTCAGAGAATACACAGCACAAGGAATTTGAAAAGATTGTTGATTTCTGTTTTACCCAGCCAATGGCCTAGGGCAACCAGAATATAATAAATATACATTTTTTTAATGGAAAAACTTGGTTTGTATGAGAGACAGACATGACCTGTGATTTTAATATGAATATTATATGAAGGTTACTGCAATTAGAGCCCATACCATGAAGGATGTTGGGTGCAGTGGGGTGAGAGAAGATCTGTGAGAAGATTTTAGGATACTTAGGAAATCACCCTGTCCTTCTAGCTTAGTAAACCCCTGTAGACTATCAGACAAGAGAAAGAACTTTAGACATCATCTAATTTTGTGTCTTTTGAAGCGTGATATTTAGCACTAATATTTTTACCTTATCAGTGGTTACTTATTTTGGTAAACATCCCAGGACTACTGGGTGGTGTTCCCATTTGCTCCAGACACTTGAAACATAATGAGTGATTGCCCTGTTTAAGTGTTTGGAAGCTAGATTTTGGGAATGGAAGAAGTGGTTGTTTCTTGTACTGTCTTCATATACATTGTGCACTTTAAGTGGGATGAGTTGTGTTAAAATTGGAAAAGTAGTGTGCCAGGGACTGAAGGGAGGATAGTGAAGATTGGGCTGGGGCCCCTCCTGTGAATGATTGGTGAAGGTGAGTGAAGCACAGGTAGACCAGATGGCTCTATAGGTAGTGTAAGCACTCAGAACTTGAATCACATCTCCTCTTGTCCATTGTCTCAGCATGCACTGAATATGTGCTAGCTTCTACCTAACTTTTGGGTACTGCTGTGGTTTGCATATAGTTTGAGTGTGACTCCCAAGGTTTTGTGATCTAGAAACTTGTTTGTTCTTCAGTGTACCCTGTGAGCAGTGGGGTAGCCTTTAACAGTGGATCTAGTGGAAGGTGCTATGCCTTTGAAGTGTGTTACCTTCAAAAAAGGATTAAAGTGAGTTTCATGTAGAGCAAGCAAGTCCTCTTGCGAGTTGGTTATTTTTCTAACAAGCCTGGTCCTTGAATCCCTCTGGCTTCCACCTCACATCTGCTTTAAAAGGGTGCCTTCTGCCATGTTGTGATGTAGCTAGAAGGTCCTTATAGCTCCATGCTGGCATTATGCTTTTGAGCTTGCCAAGCTATGATCTAATAATCCTCCTTATAAAGTGTCAAGACTCAAGTGTTTTTCTGTTGTAACAATAATGGTCTAGTAAAATACTTCTTATTGATGCCATTTAATTCCACTAACAATATTGTGAAGTAAATGTGGCCTTTCCTTTGCAGATGAAAGGAGACTCTTAAGAGTAGAGGACCAGTGATAATATGGGAAAGCTATCATTGGTAAGAAGCAGATCAGATCTTCAGCATAGACCCAGAGGTATGTAATTGTATCAGGTAGCTACAAAGCAAGTGATGGGAGCTATAGATTTTAGAAGAAAGAAAAGTGGCAGAGCCAATTGCTTCTTGGTAAAGCTCTTCCTAATGTCTAGAATGCACCGCTCAGGAGAGCCCAGGGACTGGGTAGAACTTCTTGGCTGTGGGTCATATTTATTTGCCCAGGGTGTTTTTGTTCCTCAGTTAGGAAGCAACCCCAGCTCACAGGGTGAGTCAGAGCAGATCCCAGAATAGAAGCCAGAGGGCATGCATATGAAGATCATACATATCTCAGTAGTTTTGGTTCTAAGATTTCTGCTTTCAGTGATGAAGCTTTTGTATGTGATACTGTTTGCAGACTGCTTTATGATCATTTATTAGTGTTGCTTGGCAACAGTGCCCCAATTTAGCCATATCCGCTTGCCAGGGGTATTCAGTCCTAGATTCACCAAGAGCCTAGGTCACTGGTTCAGCATTATCAAGCCGACTCCCATCTGTCTGACTGTCAGTTCCTATTGCCATCTGTCCATGCACCCACCCACCCACCCATCCATGATAACTCCCTTTTGTTAGGCACTCTCTCATAGGTAATTTTACTTTTTACCTTCGCATTCCATTGATGGTGGCATTAATGAGTAGTAGAATAGGTGTGTTGTGCATAAGCAAGGGTAGCATCTTCATTAAGACCATAAGTTCATGACACAGCTCTTGTTCACAAATCTCTGCTGCCTAGAAGAGTGCCTAGTGCATTGTTGGTACTCTGAACATATGCTCAATAGTGAACCAGTTGCAAGCTGTGTGTATGTTTACAGTTACTGTAAGCTGGTCTCAATACTTATTTATTAGATATACTCAATAGCATTGAATAATTTGGTTGCAATTATTCTTTTTTACAGATGAGGAAATTGAGATATAAGTCACCCACATCTCTAAATCAGGCCACTTCTTTATTTCTGAACCATTGTTTCCTAGCAGAACATTTATTTGCTGGAAAGGCTCTTTCTGTGCACTCTCTCCTATAGGAACAACCAACCACAGGTAGTTACTACATATTTGCAAGGCCGTTTGTGCTGAGGAGGATCTAAGTTTTATATTATATTTAAATTAAGTCTTAAAAGTTACATGTGACTAGTACTACCATATAGGATAGTACCAATCCCTATAAGACTATCTTTAAATAATAATAACAGATGACATTGAGTGTTTACTATGTGCCAAGCTCTGGATCCACCCAGAAACCTGAATTGAATGATTTAAACGTCAAAGCCCTGGGTGAATTCACAAGGGCCAGGCTACCTCATGCACCATATCCTATGTCTTACATTTTACACCAAGGAAGTGTTGTGACTCAAAGTTTTTAATCAGCTCCTTGTTTCTCTCCATTTTTTATGTGTGCACAGCAATGGATCTTGTTGCAGAAATGAAGATATCATTGTTCTAAATTTTTGTCAGCTACCAACAGAATGCCTTTCTCCCCTCCCCCATATCTTCCTATGGGGGGGGGATCAATTCTATATGCCACTTTGCAAACTCACTGTCTCTACCACATGTCTCATTTAGATTAAAGGCATTTTTTCCCCCATGATGTGAAGTTATGGCAATGTCATTTGGGGAAAAGAAAGCCAATATTCTTCACAGGATATTCTGTCATAACTCCAGACAAATGAAACAAAATCCACTTTGTCTGATGGTTAAAATATTTCAAGGTTAGGGTGGGAAGAAGAGAAGGTCAGGTTGAGTTGAGCTGCAGTCTCATTGGGTGGAACAAACTTGCATCTTGTGAGTTGATGACATTTACAGTACCTGGCTGAGCCTTCCTATCCTAGATGTCAGTGAGTTTCCCCCTAGACCTGGTTACAGAGTAGAAACCAGAGAAATTGTGCTTCTGCATGGAAGTGGAAGCCACTGCAGTCTGTGTGCACCGGATATGAGTAGTACTTTAGGATATAGACTTGCCTTAGTGTGTTCTGTATGCTGCTCATAACTGTCAACTAATCATGTCTCATTTGGAAGCTATGAAGTGACATGAAGCAGGGCCAGGAATTCAGGTTAGAAGCAGAATTGGGTGAAAGTAACTAAGAGAGATACATGGAAGGAAAGCCAGAGAGATGAGTCTAAAGGATGAGACCCCATATGAGCACAGCCCAAATTTAGACAAGATTTTGTGGCCCAGGAAGTGTAGGCTAAGGGTGTTTTAGCTTCTAAGAATAAATATGGCATGATGTGGCCAAGGACCTCTGGGAAATGACTTGATATCTAGATTTTGACTAAAGTTCAGATTTCTCTTCCCTCTGCTGACTCATGACAGTCATTTAGCTATGCCTATCCATTTGGCCCTCTCTCCATTCATCCATCTAGCCACCCATCCATCCATCCACCCACCCACTTACCCACCTGCACACATCATCTAGTTACCTACGCATTCAGTCACCTAGTTCCTACACATCCATGAGTACAGTATCAGAGTCTCTCATCTATGTGTGGCTTGGGGGATATGGTTATGCACAGGAACTGTCCTTATTCTCATGGAGTTCCCAGGCATGCATTTCTGAAACAGTCATGAGTAGTTTGTGATGTTCTGGACTTAAGGCCAATGGTACATGCAGTTTTCACTAGCAATGTGTGGTCAGTGTTGACTTTCTCACTTCCCCTCTTGTCTGTATCTATATTATGCATAGGCTATTTCATTATACTCAGTCTTTATCCTTCTTGAGAATAGGGTCCTCCATGGCCTCCTTGTGCCTTGGCTCAATTGTAGACATTGACAGAGAGTTAAGGATGCTGAACTAAAAGGAAGCTGTTTCACATGCAAGAGACTTGAGGCAGGGCTTGAAAGGGTCACCATTGATCTGAAGAAGCTCCCTGACCTTCCTAAGGTCCCAGCTTTCTTCTCTCTGCATCTATTAGCCCTGTGGGCTGTCAGGTAACTCCCAGCCCTCACTGAAGCAGAAGCTCAACAATGCCCATTACCTGTGTACATACATATCTACGGTCACCTGGTGACATGGAGGAAGGATACAGGCATTTGTCTTGGACTGATAGAGACCACACATTTACTTTGTCTTCAAGACAAGCTGCTGTCAAGTATGCACATGGCAGAGAAATTCTTGATACCTCAGAACCCCAGGGTGTCCTTAATTTCAGGACCCTTGGTTTTCAACCCTTTGAAATCTCTTAATTCACTGGGCTCTTAGGTCTTTTAGAAAAGGAGATGGCACCATCCATTTATGACCAGGGTTCTGTTCTGAGGCAACTACTGATAGATAGGCCCAGCAGGCACTGAAAGTAGAATACAACATAGCTTACTCTACCATATTTCTTAACTTTCATTTCATTGAGGCTATGTTAATCTTACTTTACAAAGGATCAAGCAGCATTGGGGTGGAAGAGTGGGACTTGACCTCTAATATGTCCATACCAATGTTCCTGCTGTCACTGTGCCTTATGTAGAGCTTGGAGAAATAAACTCACTCCTGAGATAAAAAGGGGTAGGGAGTACCTGCCTTTTGATACATGATCCCATGCTTGGGCAAGAAGATTGACTTCCCAATTTTGTCTTCTATAAAATAACAAAAATAATGAGATGATGGTGATGATTACATCTTACTGAGTATGGTGATGCTCACCTGTAATCTTAGAATGTGAGGAATAGGCAGGAGGATGATGAATTCAAGACCAGCCTGGGCTACCATAGCAAATAAAACAAAATGAGTATGGAAACAAAATGGGGATGGAGCTCAGTGGAAGGTACTTGCCTAGTATGCATAAGATCCTGGGTTCACCCTTTAATACACACACACTCTCTTATGGTATAATAAGGATTTAAAAAGATCCAGTAGAAAATCTTTCAACATTGCCCTCTAGGACATTTTTGCTAGAAGAGGAATATTACTCATCAATAAGATTGTGGGTGTGTTTACTTCTGCTAATTTTGACCATGCAGTGGCCTTTATTCATTACTATAATAATGAAAAGGAGCTTTTGCTTTGTAACATGAAGTTCAGGAATAACACCACGTGGCCACTGAAAATGTAAAACTGAGCTGAAATTTGGCCTGTGGGCCGACACTGCTTTTTCTGTGATTCAGCTTTGTCTCCCAGGGTTCTGGTGGCAGTTGCTGTGTCAGGAAGAGCCATGATCTAGCTGAGCATCCCCATTTCAATCCTAGAAAAAAAAAGACAATATAAAATTATATTTCTCAAGGCCACTGCTCAGGAGATACTGTAAGCCCCCTTCCCTGTGGAAATCCTGTGGGTTTTACTTGGTGGGGTAGAAGCTGTTTCCTCAGAGATGGTATGCATCTTCCCATCATGCTTCCAGGGGCAGTGGGGAGAATCTTAACTTTGTTTCCTTTGATGTTTGATGTTACACATTCTCTCCTCGGACCTTTCAGTGATGTTGTCTCAGGTGTGTGGCTCTTCTCCACTTAAATTGAACTCATGGAGGTCAGAGGACTTGACTATGTGGAAATTGTTTCACCCAGATCTTGTCTTCTTTGTCTTAGGGTTTTTCTTTCATTACCTTTTCTTTTCTTTCTTTCTCCCTTTCTTTCTCCCTTCCTTCCTTCCTTCCTTCCTTCCTTCCTTCCTTCCTTCCTTCCTTCCTTCCTTCTTTCCTTTCTTTCTTTCTTTCTTTCTTTCTTTCTTTCTTTCTTTCTTTCTTTTTCTTTCTTTCTTTTTTTTTCAAGACAGGGTTTCTCTGTGTAGCTTTGGAGCCTATCCTGGCACTCACTCTGGAGACCAGGCTGGCCTTGAACTCACAGAGATCCGCCTGCCTCTGCCTCCCGAGTGCTGGGATTAAAGGCATGCTCCACCAACGCCCGGCTTTCATTACCTTTTCAATTAGGAGGACCAATTCTGGCTTAAGGGTTGGGGCAGCTAAAACATTTATTGGCTGCAAGAACTTGGGGGTGGAACAGTTGTTGGGGAAAGGATCTGAGAATGGCATCAAACCTGAGGTAGGGGAGATGTTTAAACTGGCTGGCACGCTGGTATGGCATTCTGCACGTTAAGAGGTTTGAGGTTGCACAGCTGATCCAAGTCCTGTTTGGACTCATTCTGTGATAATCTGCTCTCATTCATTTAGCTGATTCTTTGTGCTTTTGCAGTTAAGTTGTAGGATCAAGGTGTGTGTGTGTGTGTGTGTGTGTGTGTGTGTGTGTGTGTGTAGGGTGGGCATAGGAGAATGAGAACAGTTTTCAGCGTTGCCTTCTTTGGTCCTTTTGGCAGTTTAGATGATTGGAAAGTTTTACATCCCAAGCCCATGTAGTGGCTGTGATAGACTACCAAGGTGATAAATTTGCTGTTCTCTCTGCAGATTTAAGTGAAAGTAGTACTAAAAAAGGGGCTGTGCTTCCTAACCTTTCCTTACTGTGCAGAGGGGAATGAGGGATGTGGGAGGAAAGGAGACAGGAGAGGTGTTTCACTCAGGTCATCACTACTGGGGAAATATTGTTTGGAGACTTGGAAGCCTCATCTTCAGCCTCTAAGATGAAGGCTCAAGAGATTAGCTGGAAGCATGGAATTCACACCTCCAGAGTCCTTGCAGAGTGTGTATGGGTGTGGTTTGTGCTTATGAATTCAGTGTAGCAGAGCTGTGAGAGCTGTTGGCTGCTTCATCTCAAAGGGCCCCATGTCTTGGGTTCTGCCCACAGGTGGATGGACCTTTTAGTTGTTATTTTGTTGGCTTAAAATGTTTTCTAAAAATTATAAAAAATTTATACTTAATAAAGATTGTACCTTCTTAACAATTTTTAATTGTATAATTAAGAAGTGTTAAGTAATTCATACTGCTGTGCACTCAATCTCAAAACTTTTTTGATCTTGTACTATTGAAATGCTATGCCCATTAAACATCTCACCTTTCTTTAGACTCTGGCAACCACCATTCCCTGTGATTTGACTACTGGAAGTGTCTCAGAAGTGTGGTCAATTAATATGTGTCCTTGGTAATTGACTGATTTCACATAGTATATTATCCTGTAGATTAATGTATGTGGTGTTGTGTGACAATTTTCCATCATTTTAAAGCCTGAATAAATTCTGTTATAACCCTCATACAGGTAGTATGTTTACTTTCTACTCATCTATTCATTGATGTGTTCTTGATGGAACATTTAGCATGGTAGTTTCCATCTCATATCTGCAATTTGTGTATTTTACAAATGATTATAGACCAAATTGGTGTGAAATGCCAGTCTGCTTGGCAATTGACTTATTTTAGCTTGAAGGCTCTTCTAGCTCTAAGAGTCAAGAACAAATTTGACAAGCAAGGGACAATATTTTGTGTATGTGTGTGTGTCGTGGTGCATGTATGTGCATTACATGCATGCAAGTGTCTGCAGAGACAAGAAGAGGGTGTTAGATCCCCTGGAGATGGAGTTACAGGTTTTGAGCAGCTTGATGTAGGTGCTGGGAACTGAACCTGCTTCTCTGTAAAAGCAGCAGGAGCTCTTAACCACTGAACCAACTTTCCAGTCCCAGGAAGCATACTTTATAAAGAGACCACTGAAGAAAGTTTTGGAAATGTTGGCTGAGGATCTTACTGGATCTTCTTGCTATTCAGCTGCCAGTATCCTTCCTCTTGGCTTTCTCCAGGGCTTTACTGTTGGGTTCATGGGTTCCCTGGACTTGCCAGTGTGTGTGTGGGTCAGGGCTTGCAGCACTTGATGCTCCTGTGTCTAAGCTTTTTGACAAAATATCTAAGACAACCACTTTATGATGAGGAAAAGCCCATGGTCATTTAATCTGCTGCTGCTTGTCTGTGTTCATGTAGCACATTACATTAGGTATGTGCAGGGTAGAATAACTAACTGTTTGCCTCATGGCAGGTGGAAACCAAAAGTGAGACTGGAAGGGTCTGTGTCTGGGGTCGTTGTCTCAGCATCCCAACTTTAAGGTCATGTCTCAGATGACCTCACTTTATTATATTAGGTCCTGATTCCTAAAGGTTCCATCCTCTTCTGTCAGCACCCATGTGCTGAAGTCACAGCTTTAACACACGGGCCATTGGTTGTATTCCATATCTAACTTATGGAATCATGAAATCCTGTATTTCAGCCCTATCTCACTGGACGTTCCTTCACTGCCCTGACCTCTTATAGAATGAAGGTCTGGACACCTTTCAGTCCCCAAACCTAGAGGTTTCAGATGCCGTAGGAGTCTGCTCCTGTCTGAGCTGTCCCTGAAGTCTCTATGAACCTTTAAGCCAGGGAATTCTTTTGAGTTCTACTAGCACAGCTTCTGGGGATTGACTTTGTACTATGAGAGGGTACAGTAGGAGGTGAAGGTTTGAGCTTGTTTTGTGCTTTGTGCCCATTGTTTTCCCCAAGTATTTTCCTTACCTCCCAAAGGTCCTCCCAGTGGCCTAGTCTCCCAAGGTATGTTCTCAATGCAGCTAGCACAGTCATCCATCATCAGTATAGTGGCTCCAGTCTAGGTGAAAGTTCACAAAGTCAGCTCTCTGAAGCTGGCATGCTTCCTCAAGCCCAGGACCTGACAAATGGATGCAGCCTATGTGCAGTGGTGGTTTACAGTGGCCAAGGTGAGATCTGTTGTGTGATTGGCCCTTTCTTCCTATCTGATCAGTCATCAATTTCTATTTAAAATAAGTGCTTTGTTTGTCTGGGAGAGCCCTGAGTCCTAATATCTGACACATACCTCTAAATCACTCTGTGAAAAATTTAAGTAAGCATTTCTTTCTTACCTTTCCCCAAATGCACATTTAATTCAGCTTTCCATGCTCCTGACTACATCATTTCTTGCAACTGTGTGTCTGGTGGTGATATTTATTGCATCTTTTGAATTCTAGCCTTTTGGGGTCTCCTCACTATTTGGGTATCAACGCTCATAATAGATTTTCTATTGCTCTTGAGGAGCCTGTTGCTTCTTCTGGCAGTACAGCCAGATTGGAAAAAAGGGCATATGTGAGCCACTCTGTCTGCCCTCTGAACCTGACTTTTTTCTGTTTGCTCTCAGGAAAAAAAAATGAATAAATACATAAATAAATTGGAGGGTGGAAGGAAAACAGAAAGATAAGGCATATGGGCTCATCTGACAGCTAGTCTTAAAGGGATTTTGTCCCTTTGTATTTTTTTTCTCACAATCTGTATTAAGGAAACAAATTTAGGAGTTGGGGAGATGTCTCAGTCAGTAAGTACTTGCCCTTGTACAAGTGTTAGAATCAGGATCACCAACACTCACATTTAAGATGGGCATGGTGGTATATGTATGTGACTGTAGCCCTGGGGTCCAGAGGCATGGCAATATCTAGATGTTGCTGGTTAGCCAGCCAGTGAGAAATGGACTCATTAAAAGACCCTTTCCCAAAAAGCACATTGACTTTCATGCTCACAGAGGGTGCAAGGAACCACAGTAGTTGTCCTGTTCAAGTTAGAGAGCCTGGGAAGCTGGCAGCTGACTCAGTCCAGCAGCTGGGAGCCATGGCAAGTTGCAAGTCCCAGAATCCAGAGGCATCAAAGCTGGAGCCAGGTGTTCAAGGGCTCCATCAGAATACCTACAGAGAGATGATTCAGAAGCCAGTTCCCCCACCTTCCACTTTTCTGTTGCATCTAGCTTGCGATGATTGACTGGTGGTGTCCACCCTGAGGGTAGGTCTACTCCTTCACGTTACTGACCCATGCACTGGTCTTCTAGAATCATCAAAGGTCTTTGCTAGTTCTTTTGGCATTTTCAGTGCAGTCAAGTTGACACCACCACTTTGTAACTTCAGGTCCTTCCCAAAGGCATATGGCTGAGCCCCACCCCTGAGACTGAATTTAATACAGATTCATTGGCTGGGGCTTAGCACATATGTACTGAAAGAAAGGGTCTGATGTGATATTGAATGCTCTCTGGGTAAAAGGGTAATGGGCTTTCCAGACTTTGAAGATCTCTTGTTTGATAGATTAGGGAGTCAGAGAATGATGTGCCCAGGAAATAGGGTTCTCTCAGTACCCTACTCTACCCATCCTCCCAGATCAGTTTCAGTGCCTCCTTGTCTAGAAAGAACTCTGGGGCTCTTTGACTAGAAACCATTCTTGTCACAGTATGTCTCTTGTACTCTTACCTTTCTGCGTCTATAATCCCATGACCAGTCAGATCAGCCACAAACTTGCAGATGATAGAGTGCTACCTGACTCAATGAGGAGCCCTATAGTGCCTTCTTCAGAGTCTTATATCTAGTTGATGGTCAAATTTATTTTAGATATATCACCAGTTAATTTATGAATGACTTTCTGAAGTCTTTGAATTTATAAGTAACATAGTCTCTCCCAAGATACTTCTTTCCTATTCAGGCCAGAAATACAGCTCATTTTTATTAGATTGCCTTTTTTTTTTCTTTTAAATTAAAAAAAGGCATACTTGAGGGAGAAAAACTCTTTACTTTTACTTTGTAATTAGCCTTGATGATGAGACTATGGTTTTCATTATGTTTTATTTTTGCTTTCCTGGAATTTATCAAGTGGCCTCTTTTCTATAAAGGTTGCTCTAAGAGAGCAAGGGAATTTGATTAAAACACTATGGGGATTTACTTTGTATTTTTTAAGAAATAGGGATTACATTGGAAGGGGCTGATGAGAAGATAGAGAAATTTCAACTTGGAGCTATATCAAGGGCTGGGAAGGAGAAGCTCCCAAGACAAGATTTATTTATTTATCTTTTGCAATCAACTGCTAAAGTAATTAATAGTCAGTTTTATTTTAGAGATTGTTTTATATTTAACAAGGCATCCTAACTCATCCCCTGTGGCTGTGGCTTTTGTGCCTAGGGCAAGGTCTGTCTTTAGTAAGCACACTAATAATTACATTCATCAGCACAGCTTTGTGAAATTTTTAGCTGCTTAAATATGATACTTTTATTTTATTTTGTTTTTAGTTTGATACTGATGGATGCTTTTGGTTAATTCCAGAGTACCTCGGTAGTTTGCTGAATCCCCAAGAGTCAGCATTATGGCCTTGGCTCTTTTTTAGCATGTAAAAGAATTATCCAGGGAAGAAGTCAGTCTGAGTAAATGGGGCATGCTGATGGGAGTGGAGGCTAGGGTGGGTGTGGGTAGATGGATCTCTGCCCTTCTGGGAGGAGCTTTCTGGGACCTGTTGAGGACAGTTTTACTTTCACACTCATTTCTTCCTGTCTATGGCTGAACTGAGAAGTTTTGTTGAGGATGTCCAGAATCTCTGGAACAAAGAAAAGGAAAAGCTTGAATCCATCTATTCATATATTCATCTATCCATCCATCTGTCATCAATCTATCCACAATCCATCCATCATCCATCCATCCATCATCAGTCTATCCACCATCCATCCATCCATCCATCCATCCATCCAATCATCCATTCATCCATCTACCCACCCATCCACGCATCCATTGATCCATCATCTACCCACCCACCCACCCATCCATCCATCCATCCATCATCAGTCTATCCACAAATCCATCCATCCATCCATCCATCCATCCATCCATCCATCCATCCATCCATCCATCATCCATCCATCCAATCATCCATCTATCATCAGTCTATCCACATTCCATCCATCCATCTATCCATTTATCATCCCACCCACTCATCCATCCAGTTAATTTTCAATGTCTGCCACAAAGCTGATGTTGAGGATATAGAATCTCTATCTATGTGTGTATACTCCTGGTAGCAAGTTCTTTCCAATTCAAACACGGTAGGAATAGCATTGATATTTTCATTATCCTTGGGCGTATGTATGTATGCTTATTTTAGACTCACAATTGTGTGATAAAAATGTTATCAAAGGTTTATTACCCACACACACCCCTATATGTGTGAGTATCATATCATATAGTGGTGCATGGAGTTTTGTAGAACAGTTAGAGTTATGTAATTTTATGACCTGGGTTTCTTTATGTGAAGCTCTTAAATACCTAGAGCATTGGTATTAGCTCTTCTTTGAATTTCTGGTAGAATTCTGCAGGGTTTTAGTTGGGAGAGTGGTGGTAGGGGAGGACGGGAGGAAGAAGGGGACTGGGATTGTCATGTAAAACAATACTGTTTCTAATTCAAATAAAAAAATCTCATAAACTCTAAAATTAGCAGCATGTGCTCTGTATTTCTCAGACAAGTTGGTTAGTATTTATTGATGCTAAAAAGGCAAAGACTATATGAGAATGGACATCTTGACCAGTATACTAGGAACACATTAGTATGATTTCTAGTCATACAACAATTTAATTTGACAATCGACCGAAGGCAATTATAATCAATGAAAGTATAACCGATAAATATAAGTATTCCACCTCAGTGAGGAGATTGTTTATAGGAGTGACTGAAAGAATTTTTATCTCATGTTTGAAACTGCAAGGCTCTTATAATCAATACCTACCAATAAAGCACAGTTATTACTTGCAAAAAAAACAACAAAAAACAAACAAACAAAAAAACACCTAGAGCAGTGGTTCTCAACCTTCCTAATGTTGCATCCCTTTAATACAACTATGTTTTTGTTGCTACTTCATAACTGTAGTTTTGCTACTGTTAGGAATTGTAATGTAAATGTTTGTGTTTTCTGATGGCCTTAGGTGACCCACATTATAGTGGCTTTTGACTTCTAAAGGAGACATGACCCACAGGTTGAGAACATCTGACTTAAGAGTCTTATGCTCCTCTTTCATTCAGGATAATGGCTGAACCTCTTCATAACACTCAGTAGATAGGTTTAACTCATGAATGGTTTGCAGACCTGGCAATAGGGGGAAAGGAATGGAAAGCACAAAAGTCTTATTTTGGTTTCAGAACGTATATTTTTACGCCTGAGTCTGGGAGTTTCTCTGGGTCAGTCCTGTCTAAGCTTGACCTTGAGTCTTGTTTGTTCTAGGAAAGGAAGCTTGTGGCAGGGAATCTAGAGAGACTGTGAGATCCCACCCATTGTTTCCATTGGCTCATATGGTATTGGACAAGTTCTTCCACTTTTTTGGAGCTCAATTTAATCTGTTTAAAGTGATGGAAATACCGGCTTATGGAATTCTGGATTTTTGACAAGTTTCCAATCCAGGACATCCTACACTGAATATTCTCTGACACACACCAGCAATTCCCTGGGGTATAGTGTCTTCTTGTTTGCAATGATCCAATAAACCCAATTTTGTTGGAGCATGTGTGTGTTTCTAGTGAACCTTGGTTCCTGGGGCATTGTCCCTTGGTGTTAACACATAGACATTACTTTAGGCATGGGTAGTATGCTTCTATGCACTGAATGCTACTGATGAACTATGTTATCCTGTAAGGGGGTTGACCAGATGGCTCACTAGGTTTCCTTAAGAGTCTCACATTCAGTTTTTCCTGAAGTTTATTAGGTACTTCCTATGTGTTATATCTAGTGAGGACTACAAGAGAAAAGGAGGTGTTGTCTTTGAATCCTTTCTGAGGCTACAGTGCTTATACCAGTTTTATTAACTGTGAAACTCTAATGATGATGACTAATAATATTGATAAATAATATTAATGCTGAAAATAGCATAGTTTCCAAGAGATAAATGTTCTGTCACTTAAGCTTTGATTAATTCCCTCTTTAATCCTGTAAGTGCTATTGTTTCATTAAATACATGAAGAAATGAAGACACAGAGGGTAAAGAATTTTGTTGGAATCATACAACTAAAAATCAACAAAACAGTGATTCAAGCCCATCTCTCTGTCTTCAAACCTTAAATGAATCTCTCTTTCTCTGTCTCCATGACTGTCTGTCTGTCTGTCTGTCTGTCTGTCTGTCTGTCTGCCTCTGAATGTGCTTGTTCATGTATATGTGTGATATGTGTGTGCAAGTGTGTACATATGTGTATGTGCTCATGTGTATGTACAAAGTTCAACTTGAGCTATCATTCCACAGATGCTACCTTAAGGTAGAGTGTCTCACAGATCTGGAACTTGCCAACTGAAGTAGGCAGCTTGGCTACCCTATAAGTCCCAGATAACCTTTGGGACTAAGATTAAAAGCCTGTGCCGCCAAACTGGTTTATGACTTGGGTTCTGGGGATTCAACTCAGACAGACACTTTGCAAGCTCAACTGTCTCCCTGGCCTAAACCTCAGATTTTGAATCTTATCACTTTAGTAAACTAAGATTATTATCACTTAGCAGGTGGCCGAAGGATATATTAAAGTGAGTGCATAGTTTAGTTAATTGGGGAACCAAGTCAAATATATATTTAATGCTTGTTGAAATAAACCAAGATGTGTTAGAAGCTAAAAAGGCAAGAGTTAAGGCTATATGTGCTTCAGTGTTAGCATAATGGGGGAAGATGTAGACTAGAGTGACAGAGACTTGAAACACTATTGCAGTGGCAGTCTTGATGAGTACTGGTTCAGGAGTTAGGAGACCAAGTCTTATCCTGCTTGTTTGAATGTGAACTTTAAATGCCACTCACGGATTTTAAATTATTGGAAACAGAATCACGAATCTCTTTAATTATATCACAGTTGACTGGTATGAGAACATCCTAATGTGGTCATGCAAGTAGAAGGATAGGGACTTGCTTTAACAGTAAAGAAAAAAGAAATTACGTATAATTTCAAGGTATTTTTTTTTTTTAAAGGAAGTAGACTTGCTTGTGTGGTACAATTTTAAAAGCTCCTATATGCTATGTGTTGGGTCTTGGAAATAGGAGTGTGATGGGAAGGCATATCCAGGAAGGGGTGGACAGGAAGACAGAACCATGGATAAGGAATTCCTTCCATCAGAATGGCCTGTGGGCATGTCTTTGGGGGCATTTTCTTGATCAATGATTCTGGGAGAGCCTAACCCACTGTGATCAGTGCACTCCTTGGCAGGTGTTCTGGGTTGTTTAAGAAACAGCTGGACAGAAGCAGGAAAGCAAGCCATTAAGGCAGCATTCCTCCATGGTCTCTGCTTCAGTTCTTGCCTTGAGCTCCTGCCCTGGCTTCCCTCAGTGATGAACTATACAAGCTGAATAAACTTTTTTTCCTCCCCAACTTGATTTTGGCCATGGTATTTGTCATGGCAGCAGGGTATTTATTGCTGTGATAGAGCTGACAATGTAATTTTTGGTGAGGATTGTGACAGCATTTGGAACTATATCTGGAAAAGCCATTGAGTGCTCAGAGCTTAATGAGCCTTTGTGGGAGCTTGGAAGATAATGCTGAGGGAAACTCAGACAATGAAGCCTGGTCTGGCCTATAAAGTTTCACAGGGAAGCAAAGACTCTATCAAGGTTGTTTGTGTGATATTTTCAATTAAGAATCTGTGGATGTGAAATCTTTTGTGCTTTTCTGGGACAATGAAAGCTGGTAAGCTGGGGTTGAAAGTCCACTGTGACTAATAAGGGACCAGCATTATTGAGGTGAAATCTGTGAAGTATTTCTTCAGAGTCACACAAGCTGTAGTCCAGCAGGGGATGGGGCAAGGCTGCATATCAAGCTGGCAGCAGGACCTTGCAAATAATGTGTAAATGTCTCCCATGAGGTACTGGTTTTGTAGGCATGAAGAGAGTCATGAAATGCTGCCGAGTGGCACTGTGTGGCAGGGTCAACATCCCCCTGAAGAGAGGCTTCAAAAACTAGGACAAGCCTATTCTTGGTTACTCCTGGTAAACAGGCAAGGTGTGGTCTGTTATAGACAACAAGCTGAAATGTGTAAACTTGATGTGATTGATGGTAAGTAGACAGTCTAACTACTTAACATTTACTTGCACTTCATGGATTCTGGGGTTGGTGGCAGGGCTGAGGGTGAGGACTCAGATTAGTGGGACTTAGAGTTCCAAAAATGTGTTTTGACCTCAGCTGTTTGTCTCTGTGTTTTATGCATTAGAACATTCCCCTAGGATTTTGTTTAAGCAAAAAAGAAGTTTCTGCAAAAACAAAACACAACAAACAAACAAACAAAAAAACAGAAAAAAGGTAGAGACCTCCATCTGACTTCATAAAGGAGGAAATGGAAGCCCAGAGAGGAGGGAAGGGAACCAGATTCATCCAGAAGGCAACTGCCTATCTCAGCCCACTGGCTGCTGTTCCTGATCAGTCATGCTCTCCACCGAATCAGTGGGCTTTTAGCTTCCTGCATAGCTATCTGTACTCTGTACTCCAGGCTGCCTTTCCCATTTAGCCAGAGCTGCTGAACTCCTCTGCCTGAGGCATGCCAAGGAAGAGTCCTTTGAAAAGTGCTTGCTATGTGTGTGCTCAGAGCCCCCACCTTGCTCTTTTCAGCTCTTGGCACTGCAGCTGTGCCATATCACTTCCACCAGAAGACAGCCAAAGATGGCAAATTTGGGAAATGAACGGTCTCTTTGGGAGCGCACATGGGCCAGAAGGTTCTATATTGAACACTAAATCACTTTTAATGCTTGTTTCACTGCTGTCCATCCATATTTGCCTTCAGCAAAATGAAGCAGCCTAGAAGAGCCGCAGGAGAGCCCTTCTTTCAGGTCCAGAGACACCTACAGGGCACAGTAGGAATCCAGGGTTATAGGAATATTGGGTAAGTTGGAAGGGTTTCCCCCAGAACTAGGTAGCCATCTAGGAAAGGGTGGTATGGAGTAATCTAGAAGGAAAAGGTGCTCTTTCTTTTTGTTAGGCTAACAGTAGACCTTAAATCTACTTTTTTATACCCTTATCTGTATGATAAGGCTTGTTTCCATTGATAACATTTTTGCTATAGATTTGGCCTGTTTACTGGAGCAGTGGGGGAGAGGCAGTCAGGATGGTGGCAGTTACTCTGTGTGCAGGTTGGCTTTGTGACCTCACCCCACCACCCCTGCTCACTTCAGATGAAATCTATCTATAGCTTTAGAGCACTACCTTTGGAGTAAGGTTTCTCAGCATCAGAAGAATCCTTAGAACTGAGCTCAGCCCTGGTATCTGTTTACTCAAGGCATCATTAATAACTTCAATCTTTAATGAGTACTTTCTGTATGTCCGGAATGGGTTTCAGGGGTGGCAAAGATCTAGGCCATACTTGCAGTTATATAATCTAATACTATAATGAAAAATAAGATTGAATGATCAAGTTTATTGAGTCTTTGCTCCTTGCCAGACACTATGGTAATGGTTTGCCTATGTCTTGACTTTTCTGTACTCTACAGCAATCAGAAAGGAAAGCTTCTATTAATAACCCTTTTAAAGACAGAGCATTAGAGGTAGAAAGAACATATAACTTACATGAGGGCAGGGAGTTGGTAATGAGTTTATGCCAAAGACAGGATTTGTGCTGGACAGCTGCCTTCAGATTACATGTTCTTACCACCATACTCTGTTGCCTTGCATGGTGGGAGGGGCTTGCTGTGGCCCATAAGGCAATGGGGAAGGAGAGGAAAGACAGCACTTGAGTGAGAAGTTTATAGGGTTAAATTAGAGGAGGCTTCCCAGAAGAGGTGACTGACAAGAGTGTAAGATCAGGGTATGGCTGTATGGGGCCAACTAGAGTCCAGAATAGCAAGCACAGGACTATTTGGAGAACTGTAGATGTGCTGTGTGCTGGGATAGAAAATAGATTGATGCATTTTTTTTTAATTAGCTTCTTAATCATCATCTGGAAGGAAACCATTCTGAGCAACATCATTAAATACAGTTCTGATAAGCATGGTCACTACTATGTATCATAAAGCATGTCCACATATGAGTGAGTACATATCATGTTTGTCTTTTTGTGATTGGGTTACCTCACTCAGAATGGTTTCTTCGAGTTCCATCCATTTTCCTGAAAATTTCAAGATTCCATTGTTTTTTTCTGCTGAGTAGTCTCCATTGTGTAAATGTACCACATTTTCTGTATCCATTCTTCAACTGAGGGGCATCTAGGCTGTTTCCAGTTTCTGGCTATTACAAATAATGCTGCTATGAACATGGTTGAACAGACATCCTTGTTATATGAATGTGCTTCTTTTGGGTATATGCCTAGGAATGGAATTGCTGGATCTTGTGGTAGACTCATTCCCATTTTCTTGAGGAGTCGCCATACTGATTTCCACAGTGGCTGTACAAGTTGGCACTCCCACCAGCAGTGAAGGAGTGTTCCTCTTTCTCCACATCCTCTCCAGCATAAACTGTACCACAAGGGTAACAGAACTTTGCTGTTTCTCTGGGGATTTTGTTTTTTACTTTTTTTTTTTAAATGGAGAGTGCTGGATGTCTCTACAATTTTGTTCAAATGACTGCAGAACCTGGAAAAGCTGTTGCTACTATTGATGCAGAACATACTGTATACACACACACACACACACACACACACACACACACACACACATATATATATATATATATATATATATAATTTTTGGAAACTTTAGCTGTGCTGTCAACTTTGGAAAAAAGTATCCCAGTTTACCGAATTCAGTTGGCATTGTACAAAAATTAACAGCCATATTGTTCTAGAAATGTTGAACTTATTTTTTTTCCATTTGTACAGGGGTAACACACTGTATTAAATATGTAAGGTCTTAAAAAAATATAGAAGGGATTTTTGAGAGCCCATCCCATATGAAGGGATGCTCTCTTGGCCTGGACACATGGGGAAGGGCCTAGGTCTGGCCCAGGATGATGTGGTAGACTTTGGGGAGCCCCTTTTGAGGGCCATACCCTGCCTGGGGAGTGGAGAGGGGATGGCTGGGGCAGGTGGGATGTTAGAGGGGAGGGAAGGGAGAGGGAGAAGGGATTGACATCTGAAGCAAGCTTGTTCCTAATTTGAACTAATAAAATAAAATAATAAAAAAAACTAGATAGATACACCATGCTGGAGAACTCTCAAGGGTAGCATCTAAACTGTTTTCCAATTTAGTAGTCACTAGTCACATGTGGCTACTTAAACTAAATTGAAATTCAATTATATTAAAAATCTGCTTCCTTGGTCTCTGTGGCCACACACAATGAATTGCTACTGTAATGGTGGGCACATGTGTGGAATTTTGTGTATTGCCCCCAAAAGTTCTGTTGGACAGTATAGGGCTGACTCATTTCCATATTTGGCACATGTCTGCCTGGCTTCACCTGCTTGTACCCTTGCTCCCAAGAATACAAAATTCCAGGGTATTTGTTCTAGTGGAAGCCTGTGTGCTGACTGCCTATTCCTGAAGAGGGGAATTGGAGGTGTGTGTGTGTGTGTGTGTGTACTGTACACTTGCTCCAGAGGTGAAAATTTGTGACATTTTAAAAACCGCATTTCCCAGGTCAATAAACAATCCCCCCTGAATATACCATTTTCCCTGTAAGCCAGGAGAACTACTAGTTTCATTAAAAAGGCTGTGGCAAATCTATTTTTAATTTTACTTTTTATTAAAAACACCTTACTGCTCAAGATCATAATCTCTAACTGAATAATAGGTGTCATTTTAGAGTTGAGAATAGCCAGCAAAATAGCACATACTGGAGGTTCTTAAGAAATAGGATTTTGTGCTTTACATTATTGTAGGGACAAAAATAGGTCAAAAAGCCTTTCCTTTCTACTTTAAGTACAATGTTCTGACTTTCCAGATGGTGAGAAGCCATTTAGCAGTGTGAAAGGATTTTCATTTAGATAATGGTAACCTTGTTTAATTTTACAAGCTTTGTTTTGTAAAAGGAGCATGGCTCTCTTTGAAGCCCTATAGACAGTTGTTAAGTATTTCAGACTTTATTTGTGGTCAAGAGATTCTGTTTGGAAGACTTCTGATTCACTCCTACATTTTAACATGGTTTGTCATTATTTTGGCATCTGTAGTTTGTGCTTGAATCCTGATTCTGTCTCCATGGTGTAGGAAACTCCCTTCTCTTCTTCTGGGCATCTCTTGGTTTTCTAGCTTAGCATTCATTTTGTTTCATTTTGCTCTGTAGGAACCATGGTCATACTCACCCACGGACTTCAGGGAAGATGATACGAGACACTGGGTAGGAGACACGGCAAAGATGGTTGTTTCTAGTGGTTGGCTAAAGGATAACACATTATCTGGTCAGTCATAAGATCTTAAGTCTTTGGCAGGAACTCTCTAGCTACAATATTAAAGGAGAACGGTTCTCTTTTGGCTCACAGTTCAGCAGTGGCAAAGGCATACTGGCTGGACCAGGTTTATGGGAGCATGTGGCCAGGCTTGCTCCCAACTCTGGACTAGGAAGAAGAGAGCTCTAGCCAGAATTAGGGCTGATCCATGCTCTTTCCTTTGTTCCCACCTCTCAAAGGTTCCACACTCTCTCCAAATAGTACCATCATCTTGGGAGGGGCAAATACTTAACATAGGACATCCAAACATAACAGAGCCTTAAATGACCAAGAACAAAAGTGATAGACCACATCATTCCTTGTCTGACAGGGCTTTACAGATCAGAAGCCATTAGATGTACTTTAAAGGCTAATTTAGTGAATTTCTGTAGCTTTGATGGAAAGGGCACTCTTAAAAATGCCTCAAAATTGATTTAGAATGTCTATGTGTCTGCCAGGGGAGAGGCATGGGGAGGGGTGGGAACTTATAGATGGTACTTGCCTCTCACATAGGGCTGCTGTAAGGATGTAGGAGGACAAATACCAACAGCTATCAGAAACATTATATTACTAGATGCTTTTAGAGAAGATGCTGGAATCTCTTAGATCATATTTGACTTTTCTTGTCAGAGAGGCCTTAAGGTTTATTTGTTCATAGGTCAAAGCTAGTATGAGAGACTGAATTGCATTACTCTCGAGTATCTGAGGAGAGAGGCTTCAAAATGGGGATTTTGAGAGAGGCTTTCTTGTGGGGATTCTCTTTATTTAAGGTGTTGGATGTCCACTTGGTGGATTTGAGTGCCAATTCGGTGAGATTGTTAAGTCAGATAACTTTGAATTTGGATAAAATGCTAAGGCTAGTCTTTATGGACACATGCTTTTCTTATTGTTTCAACCCTCTTCCCTGTGGAAGCTGTTTCTCTAGTGATCTGGCTCATGGATTGTTCCATAATGATTTCATAAAACATCAGTCAGTAGAATGAACAGATTCTTATAATCCTATGCAATAGAAAGTACTTGGATTTTGTACAAATACAGATTTACTAGCCCACTGTAGCAAGTGATTGACATGGGCCAGTGAGGTGTACCATTCTTTATAGTGATGTATGTGCCAGGGCCTCATACCTGGCAGCCAGGCAGTAATCACTTAAAAAAAAATCATGTAAATGAGTTATTTTTAAGGCAAGTCATTCTGGCTCCAGGGAAATGAAGAATTTTATTACAGAATCAATGAACCCCTCCAGCATTCGTCTTCTAATTCTTTGGGTGAGTACATCTTGTTTTCAGTAGATGCTCTTCTTTTCTTATCTGTGGGGGTCTTAGTATTCTCTGCCAGATTCGAAGATGAGGGCATCTCTGAGTCGTTTAATTCCTCTACTCAGCATGTGCAGTATGGGAGAGGACCATCCCTTCCAGGTGCACAGGAAATCACCCCTTTTCCTCAGCCATGACATGTCTTATTTTCTTAGTAGGTCTGTGGTCAGAGCTATTTCTGAAACTGCTACAGAGGTACTGGATGCCTGTGTTTCATTCCTGGCATGACATGGATTTTTCTGTCCTGGGAATAGTTCATTCCTTTCATTTCCCCCTTTTCCCTGATGCAAATAAAAAACCATGGGGAGCTGTCGAGGGAAGATGGATGAAATTAATTCTGGAATACCACTAGTGACATCTAGGAGTCCTCTAGGGAGGAGCAGGAGAATAAAGCAACTCAGAACTGCCAGCTAGATTCCACCCCTAGTGGGAATGGCTATGTTAGAATATTTCTGAGTTATACTGCCAAAGTGTGTCTGTCTGTCTGACTGACTGTCTGTCTGTCTATCTATCTATCTATCTATCTATCTATCTCTATCTCTCTGTCTAAAACAGGGTCTAATGTAGCTCAGGCTGACTTGAAACTTATTATATAGATGAGGTTGAGCCTCTTGCCTCATCCTCTCTAGTGCTGAGACTTTTATGCAGTGCCAAGGCTTCTTGCATTATAGGCAAGCATTCTAGCAACAGCCATATCCCCAGATCAAGGAAACATATAATAATAATAGTAATTATTATTTTATCCTCGTGTTCAAAAAGTGACTGAAAATTGAGTAGAGGAGAGTCTGGCAGCCATGAGTGTAAGGAGCATCTTACGTTCAAACTGGGTGATAAGAGAGAGTACCGGGTCTGTCTTCATGAGCTAAGAATAACTTTTATATTTAAATGGTTTGAAGACATTAAAATAATACCATTTTCTGTCACAAGAAAATGACATGCAATTTAAATTTCGCTGTGTACCAGGAAAGCCTTACTGATCCCCTAACCACACATTTTCTTTCTTCTGTGCTCACTTGCCTACTATCACAACCAGCTTGCATAGCTGCAATTCAGATGGTGCAGCAGGCAGAGCTTCAAGGATTTACAATCTGACCTTTTCGATTAAAAAAAAAAAAGTTTGTTGACTCTTGCATGAATATACAGTTTGTAGAACCTCCCTGCCCTGAGTCTGTGTGGAAAATTATAACATTTGTTCCGTGCACCGGGGATGTGGAAGGTGCCCTGCTGGGCAGGGTCTCCATGATTGTCCTTTAGACACTGTGCTGTCACCTGTGGATGCTGGAGGTGGCCACTCTCACCTGTGTCCAATTTTCTGGGGTGAACTGTGGGTTCTTTGTTGTCTTCACTTTTCTCATGTAGCTTAAAGGCTTTTCACTCATGTGGCTGCCTTTGTTCTCAGTTGGTTTTTCTTTTTCGCACATCATTTTGTGCTGGTCTCTTCATATAAATTAGCCTTTCTTGAAACTGTTATGGGTAGATATGTGAGTATTTGTTATTACAAATCCACAATCTTGTTGAAATTCCACCCCACCCACCCCCAGTTACAAAAGAACCTATGTTTTTGACCTGGCCACCAAGGTATTGCACATGTTCAACCAGTGTTGATGGGTCATGGCTAAAAATTTGTACTTTTTGATTTAATGGAGGAAGGCAGCTGACAGTGCATGCATTTCAGGCTATGGGAAGTCTCTTGAAACAGACTAACACAAAAGCCTGTTACTTTACTTAATTTGTTAGGATATTGGCGAATCATATGCAAAGAACTGGCTATTCAGAAACTGGAAGAACTCAGCTGAGTTCATTAAATTGTCAAGTACTTTTATTCCTGTTATGGATGAGGCACTGTTTCAGAGAAATAGAATTGTCTTTGATATTATATCTTACACACACACACACACACACACACACACACACACACACACACACACACACACACACCACTCTCTATATATATCGACAATTGAATCCAAGATCTTGCATGTGATAGGCACTTACTCTATCTCTGAATGTTAGAAAAAGTGTATATAAAACAGATTAATGGATTGGTACAAATAGTCCAGATTTGTGGGATTTAGTAGGTGGGGATAGTAGGAACTGGTAGGTTACCCAGGAAAGTCTATTAAGTGCGGTTGGGGTTGGGGTTGGGGTTGGGGTTGGGGTTGGGTTTGGGGTTGGGAGGATACTCAAAGCCTCTGATGAAGCCATCAGAGCCAAGATAGGACAGCAAAGAGTTTTAAGCAGTGAGCACAGCAAGCATAGAAGTCCTGGGGGTGGGAGCTGACTTGAACAGCAGAAAGCTGTTGTGGCTGGACTGTGAGATATCACAGTGGGACTTACAGTGGTGAAGATAAGTTAGATCCTGCTTAATAATGAAACAGCAGCCATACAGTGGGGCAGAGCCTGTACTCCTTGTCCAGGCCCCTTTTACTGTTGGATATAAGTTTAGGTCCTAAATGGCTTGGTTCTTACCACCTTTTAGTGTCCTGGGAAGCATACTCACCCCAGGCCTTAGTGTGTTCACTGTAAACTATGTACTGAAGCATCACCAACCCTCTGTTTCTGGCCCTTAGTTCCTAGTGATAACCAGAAGAACTATATCCAGGCCTCATCTTTACACTGCAGGTAGATTAATTCATTGTTCTCCAATGAGGTAAATAACTGTGGTTGTCCCCAATTTGAACTATGACCTCTGAGGTTTTAATACCATCTCTGCAGGGAACAGCTGAACTGGTATACTCCAGTTGCTGATATCCATGAATGATTGTAGCTCTCTGTCACAGGTTGTTGCTGTGACTTCTTTCCCACAAGCATTCTTTTGCACACATGTATGAACATACAACACTCTTGCCTGGAAAACGGCATAAATGGGTCCGGAGCCATGCTTTTGACCTCCCTAACTCAAGCTGGACCAGGGTAGATGGTGTTGGGCAGAAGTGGAATGGAACGAATGCTGCCTGCTATCATAGTCACATCCTTCTCACATAGAACAACAATTATTCATCCAGATGTCAACCTAACTTGAGTGTCTAATATGTATCAAGTGTGGGCCAGGAGCTCATTCACATTCCTGGTCTCATCTCTGGACTCTTGTTTCCCTGGGCCAAGAATACTAGTGTGCTTCTTCTTGCTTGAAAGATACCATGCTGCAGTTTCTTCATACTCAGTTCTTTGCACAACTGAGCTTCTGACTTGGCTCTAAGTTACCATGACTCTCTAGGCTTTTGGTTTGTAATTCTCCCAGCATATTTCTTTTTGCATGAATAGCACACATGACAAATCCTGCCAGGCTCTCAAATGTCATCTTTTACCTGCCTTGGTTAGTTAGCCTAGAGCCCCAGGCCTGGGTAATATAGACTTTCTGGTTTTATCCTTAATGCCATTAGGCACACTAATTACTGTGGTTGTGAATGCACCTTGCACTTGAGGAGGTGCTATGGAATTGTAATATCTTCTCAGGCTCCACTATATTTGTAGGCAAGCAGTATATTTGATTCCTGCTGAGGTAGTGTTAATCCCAAATCATGATGGCCAGTTAATTAAAACAATCAATTAATTAAAGAAAGCTTTTTATTTGTGCATATGGGCTGCTTCCCCTTAAGGCAAAGTTTAAACAGGTCGGTATTGGATGTAAGGAAGACAAGACTTTTATAGCTCAGGGCTAGGGGGTTCCTAAATGGGGGATTTGGTTTCAAAATAGCTGTTATAAGAGCAGAGCATGAGTATAACAATTAGTCCCTCCTGAAACAAAGACATGTTTGCATGGACAAAACAAGGTAGTTATAACAACCAGTAGTCATACAACCTTTTTAAACAAAGGGAGGGTTGCAAGATGTTTATAAACAACCGTTTGAAACAAAGACATGATTGCCATTCCTGGAACAGGCAGTATGGAACCATTTGTATTTAAGACTACAGGTCATGGGGCATAGTCCCATTCTTGAGAAACAGAGGTTCAATCACAAGCAGGAATGAACCAAGTCTTTAGTATAAAATTATAGGTTGGTCATCCTGCTATCATGGACCCTCTAGCTACAAAATAGAATAGATTGTGTGACTACTTCTTCACAAAGGAAATATCATACTCATATAGAGCCTGGATATACACATCATAATGACATCTGTGTCAATACCTGCTATGACATGAATGTCTGCTTCATGTGGTCCAGTGAGAATCTTTCCTTGTAGCTCACCACATGTGAATTCACCCGGATGAAGAAAACACAAACCTGATGACTGTGATTATATGAGGGAAGACATGTTTTACCTAGAAATGCTAATGGCGTTAGTATTATTTTCTTTTTTTTAGTTGCTGAGGAATGCTGACATAGTGGAAACTCTTAACTTAGAGAGAGCACCTTCCACTGCTGTTATTTTTTTTTTGTTGTTGTTGTTGTTTTTGTATGTGTGTATTTAGTGAAGCAGGAAATGAATGAGTGATGCTTTTCTCACAGCATCTTTCTCTCAAATATTCACTTTTATGGTTTAACTGTTATTATCATTATTAATTGTTAAAGAAAACATGGGTTTGGTCTCAATGGAAAGTAGATCTCTCATATTGCCAGTGTTTCTCAGCCATTGTTGATGGTAAATTTATGTACTTGATAGTGGGGTATATTGATATATTATTTATGATTTATTAATGCTTACCTGAGGATTTAGAAAGCAAAGTCAGCCACAAGCCATAGAAGGCAGGCACACACCTTTAATCCCAGAAGCCAGAATCTAGGAGGTGGTGGTATACACCTTTAATCCTAGGATACAGGATTAAGAGGTAGACGGATCTCTCTGAGTTCAAGGCTACCCAGGGATGCATGAGATTGAATCAGTCTAAAATAGTAACAGAGTTCACTCCTAATCCTAGCACTAGGGACGTATATAAGACAGGAGCAAGGTCTCAGTATCAGGCATTCATTCTCCAGCCACACTGAGAAGACAACTGCTTTGCTTTTCTGTTCTTCAGCTTGAACCCCAATATCTATCTCTGGGTCATTTATTTATCATATTACAGCAGGACTTTTTTTCTCCTCCATTTGTCTGAAAGTTCTACTTAGAAGGGGACCTTGTTCTTTGGCCCTTGTTTTGTTCTTAGCACCTTAAAAGAATCTAGACCTTCAGTAGATACTGAGTACATACTCAGTGAGTACATGCCTGGTGTTTGGACTTAGTGAGAGGAGACGTTTCATTTTCTGGGATCCAGCTTTGTTTCCTAGTAGTGCAGAAGCCTGGGGGAGTCATCCAGCCTCTTGCAATCTTAGTATTCTTATAGTAAAATGACAGTCAAATACCAGGACTTCATCTCTCAGCGCTATTTACTAGACCCACTATGGCAGAAGATTACAGACCCAGTGGCTTAATCCACAGACATTAATTTTTTTTTTTTAATTCTGTGGCCAAAAGACCAACATCAAGGCATCGGCGGGTAAAAATATTTCTTCTGAGGCCTCACCCCTTGACATGAAGATGACAATTTCTCTCTGTGTTCTCACATTGCATCTCTGTGTACCTGTGTCCTGATCTCTTTTCATTGGATTCAATTAAAGTCCATTCTAACAATACAGTTTTACATCTCTCATCTCTTTAGAGACCAAACACAGTGTAGTTTTAGGTATTAGAGCTTTTAACTTGACACATGACTCTCTGAGGGTCACACATGACTTCTAGAGGGTCACAGCTTGTCCCATAACACATAGTTGCTGACTTGAATATTTTCTGTAGCTGGCATAGTATATTCCCAATAATGAGATATTTAAAAATCTAATTGATTGGAATATATAACTAAAAGGTTAACATTAAAGTCAGCTAGTTCTCCAGGCTGACCTGTTATAACAATCTCCTTGACGAGCCCCACCGCTTTGGGGGTTCTGGAGCTAACCTCATCCTTCCCTTAGAGTGGGTCACAGTAGGGCATATTGTCTGCAATATGTTTTGTGGTTGGAGTAACATGCACCCTGGAACTTAAATCAAGAGCTCTACCTACTGTCTAAACCAGGTTCACTTCTGGGGCATACTATAGTACCTGCAAAGCTCTGTCTGCTTAGTTCATCCTCAGCTGTCTATTAGTATGTAGCACTTACTGAGCCCTTACTTAGCATGGTTCCATAGGAGCTTATGGCTGGAGTATCAGTAAGCCATCCCAGATCACCCAGTCTGCCTGTAGTTTTGGATTTGGATCAGGGTCTTTGCCTTAGGTTCTGCTCTTACCTGTGGAGTTCCAGTGGGTCCCAGAGAAGATAATCATGGTGGCTGCCAAAAGCCCTATATATAGGAATAGGTCAGGGGTTCCAGCTTACCTGGCTTTCCCTTAGTTCTACAGAGTGGCCTGATGGCCCTTCCTGCTTTATTCTGTTGAGATCTGCAAATAAATTGCAGAATAACCACTCTGAAGCCAGGAGACTGACTAACCCCATGTTGGCTAAGACTTGAGATTGTCATGGTGTCTGTATTTGAATTTCTGACCTGGATTCCCCAGGCTCCCTCATGTCCATTTCTGACCAATATTGCCCTATGGGTGGGGTCTATCTGTCTACTCAGGCTTGGGCTTGCTAGCTGCGCTCTTCGTTTGCCTTATGGATGGAAGGAAAAGCTACCTGGGTACTTTCTGAGGATTCTGGAACCACAGCTGAGTAAGGGTTATGTGTCCAGGTGGCCTAGAGCATGGTCAGTGTGGTGGTTTTTGGCAGTAGTGGTACAGAAAGTACTCTCTCAGGAAAAGCCCACTATCTGATAGCTCAGTATTGTGATGGATGGCTTCAAGGGAACATGTGATTCAGAATCCTGAATGGAAATTAGGTGAAAGAAAAAAGCCACAAACAGTGGAAACTATAAGAAAAGGGGAAAAAATATGCTGCGATATGTGAAGGGCGAAACTAGTCACTTAGTACCCTTGGGGCCTGGTATTTCTAAATGACATCCCTGGCTGAGGATCATGCCTGGCCCATGCAAGGAGGAGCTGAATGAGCAAGGCTGAGAAGTCTGGATGTTAGCCTCTTTGAGTGCCTAGGCTGCTACAGGGGTCTTGCCCCACACCCACACTTTGCCCTTGTTCTTTGCTCATGCCTGGGGTTGTGATGGCCCCAGGGATAGGTGGAAAGCTCAGAGGAGACAGAAACCATCTTTTTCACAATATCATGTTTTATTTACAATTTAAAATGAATACTTTATCAGCTGGAACTAAGAAGTTGCTGTCAACTTCTGTGGGTCCCATAAGCCTTCTGGTATTTGGTGACTTGGTAGATATTAGGTCCTAGCACAGCAAAGAAAAAAAGGCATCACTATGATCAGCTTACTGCTTGTCCTTTCAGTGTCTCTCTTCCACTCTCCCATGACTTCTGCAGTTCTTTATGCCTGTACTCCTCAGCTTTACTGTGTGACTGGAGACTTGACTAGAGTGACTTGGGCAAAGGCGGTATACACAGAGACCCAAATGTAAAACTTTTCTTATAATGTCTTTATCACTTGTTGGCTGTGTACATTCATAATATATGCTAAATAGGAACACCAATATACTCATTGCCATCTTAAACATAATGTACTGTGGCCTGATTGTCTACTTTCAGATCATACATTGAAAACCCTAACCCCTGTTATGATGTATAAAGAGGCCTTTAAAGATACTTGGCTCATGTTTAGGAGTGGGATTAACATCCTTGTAAAAGCCCCCTCTCCCAGACAGAGCTACCTTCCCCTTTCTGCATGCTTGAAGGTGCTACCAGATATTTAATCTACTGGGCAGGTCTTGAACTTCCCCATCTAGAGAACTGTAGGGAATACATTTCTCTTGTTTATAAGGTACCCAGTATGTGGTCATCTGTTAAAGCAGCTGAATGGACATTTTGATCACCTATCATCACCACCATAACCACTACCATCATCATCATTCCCAACACATCACCACCACCATCATCACCATTATCATCATCTTCTGCCTCTATAGTGTTTTCCTGTACCAGCATTTTTCTTTGTGTTTAAAATATATGATACTCATTTAATATTTTCATAGACCAATAGTTAATTACATGTCATAGCTCCAATTCTGTCTTTGGGTAAACTGACACATGGAGATATGCTGTAAATTTCCAAAGTTCAGTTGCTCATAAGTGCAGAAAATTGTGTGGCACTGGAACCTGCTGAGAGAAACATGTCTGACAATTGCTACATTGAGGAGCTTGAAGACTGAGGAGCCTGATGGCTTTGTGCTGGTAGTTGTGTGTTATTGGCATCTGCTTCCCTCCACACTTCTGTGTGCTAATCAAACATGGTTGGCAAGTACTCATGGGATTTGATTGAGTTAAATAGTTTCACTTTGTAAGGGTCAGATGGAGTACCCCTGGAAAATCAAGTGACTGTGGATTATTCATTGAAAATTATAGTGCAGTCACACCCATCCCTGTAATAAATGAGCCACAAGTGCATTGGTTCTTAGTACTTGACTGATGTGACTTGAGAGACATCTGCCAGTCTCATGGACTGGCTTCACCTCCTCACACCATTATGTAGCCATAGCACCTTTTCTGGGAGTTTCTCCATCTCATCCCTCCCTTTCCCAGACCATCTGTAATTCCCTCAACAGGGCTTTACCCACGAGAGGTGGTCCTTCCAAATCCACCACAGGGCTGGGTGAATGCTCTTTCCCTCCAAAGAGAGGATTAAATCCAGGCAGGTGAAGGCTGAGAAGCATCTCTCTGGATCCCTGTTGGTTTTTGTCTTCATTATCTTGAATGACAATGCTGTCAGCACCCAGGAGGAGCCCTTGAATGGCCAGATGGTAGCTGGATTTTTCTGCCAGTCATTAGTTTCCATCTGATTGCTGAGCAGGTGTGAGAGGGAGGGACACTCTATGCTTTCCACTGTTGAAGACTTGTGGCTGGGAGAGTTGGAGAAACTTGAGATAATGCAGACAGTAACTTGGTAAACATTTATGTAGTACCTACTGGGTGTTGGAAGCTGTAGTAGGCATCAGATATGCAGAAAACAGCCAAGCACCATCCCTGTCTCAGTAGATTGCATATTCCAGAAAACAGATAAATAGGATGGAACACAGCAGAGGGCACACAACGTGATGAGAAAGGAAAACAGGGGTGACTAAGAGTTGGAGTCAGTAGAGGCTGACTGGACATGTGTGCAGAGTAGGGGGTCATGATTTTAGAAAGGGAATTATTAAGTCTCTCTTGGCAGGGGGTGTAGGTTACTGGTATAGAACTTGCTTAGTGTGTGTAAAGCTCTGGGTTTGATCCTCAGCACTGTAAGATATATATGTAAATGAGAAAAGAAAGGTCTTCTTGACAAGGTCATGTTTGATCTATGATTGAATGAAGCAAGCCCCATAAGTAAGAGGGGGAGAAAATTGGAGAGAGAGAGAGAGAGAGAGAGAGAGAGAGAGAGAGAGAGAGAGAGAGAGAGAGAGAGAGAGAGGAGCCAGATGAGTGATGAGTCAGGTTGTTGAGTGAAGGCAAGTGGAGAACCACAGTGGTTTTATGTCTGGTCATCCATCCATCCATCCATCCATCCATCCATCCATCCATCCATCCATCCATCCATCCATTAATGTCTTTTGGTAGGGATGCCCTTGGCAATAGGAACCATTCTTAAGGCTTTTGCATGAAAGTGTGCTGGGACCTGGAGTAGCCCAGAGTTATCTTAATCCTACATTTTTCTCCTTTCTCTTCCACTACCAAGCTTCACAGAGGCCCCTCTAACAAGAACATTAGCTTTTTTGGCATGCATTTTTGGTTCCTGGCTGTGTGTGCCTGCAGGGGATGTGGGTTTTAAAGACCCTTTCCCATCTAGTCTTCTCTGAACTCTGCTGTAGTCTTAACATGCTCTTGACCATTTCTGTCCTCAGAGACTTCCTAGTCCAAATGAGAAGGCAACTGTGGCTTCCCCAAATCTGAACTTCTGCATCCAATCACCATCACTGACTGTGAGCATTTCAAAGCAGGTCACCTCTAGGTTCTGTGACTTCCCATAGATGGAGGAGCTCACTTGGTTGTGAGTACCTTTTCCTATCTGTTTTGTTAGTACCTTCTAATTGACCATGTCAGAACTGATTACCCTCTGTCTTCTGTCCTCTTTACCTTTCATCTTTTTCGAAAGTGCACCTGTGTCTTCTTTTTCTGCCCCCCACCTCCAGTCTACTCTCTCCTTTTTTATATGCCCAAATTGCTTTAGTTCTTCGGTGCTTGTCTCTGGTTCCTGTCCTCTTTGTTTCATTCCTTGGCTTTCCTTGCAGGGCCCCTTCTAGAGCAGTGACTTTCTAGGTTTTTTTTTCTCAGAGCAACAATGTTCCCACCATCTGGGGACCATGTTTTCAGTGTCTGCTCATGAGCTGCATCCAGATTCACAGAACAGGAAGTTGGGATGGCCTAGGCAGTCTGTCAGCAGCTGCCCATGTGATTAGGTTGCTCTTACAGTGAGAACCTCTGAGCCTGGCAGTTCAGCTAGCTTCCTCCTGGTCTGTCTCTAATTCTCTCTGCTCCCTGTCAGCTGCCTATTTTAAAAAGAACATCTGGGCCCAGGCAGGCTCTGTTTTCTTCCCATCCCTGTGGCTCCTACACTGGCCACTGTGGGGCAGGCCTGAATTCATGTTGTATAGGAGTGAGTGTGTGCAGTATTGAATTTTTCCTGCTCTACTTGGATAACTTAGAAGTTGTTTTGTTTTTAATAATTTCCCTTTGTAGAGATGTGGTGCATTTTATTCTGTCACTGCTAATAATTTATATATGTTAGGGTTTATTTTTGTCTATTTTTGGTGGGGAGGGAACAATATTCTTTAAAACAAGCTGTCCCCTATCTTGGGAAAAGCTGTAAATTCAAGTATTCAAGTAATTTTTCTTTCTTTCTCTCTCTCTCTCTCTCTCTCTCTCTCTCTCTCTCTCTCTCTCTCTCTCTCTCTCTCTCTCTCTCTTGCTAGAGTGGCTCTTCTGAGTAACCCTGCTGGGCAAGATTCTCATACCACACAGAATGAGCTGATTTCAAAGGTTGCTTCCAGCCTTCAAGTCTAGATTTCTCATTCAGCTTTTTGAAAAAGCTATTACTTTAGTAACCAACAAATACCATGTCCTGCTTCCTAGATCTTGTGGTGGTTTTGTTTTGTTTTGTGTTTTTGAGACAGGGTTTCTCTGTAGCTTTAGAGCCGGCCCTGGAACTTGCACTGTAGATCAGGCAGACTGGCCTCAAAAGTCACAGACATCCACCAGCCTCTGCCTCCTGAGTGCTGGGATTAAAGGTGTGTGCCACCACTGCCTGGCCTGATTATCTTCTTTTTTGTTTTCTTTCTTTCTTTCTTTCTTTCTTTCTTTCTTTCTTTCTTTCTTTCTTTCTTTCTTTCTCTCTCTTTCTCTCTCTCTCTCTCTCTCTCTCTCTCTCTCTCTCTCTCTCCTCTCCCTCCTCCCTCCCTCCCTTCCTTTCTTTCTTTTTTCTTTTTTTGATTTCCTAGATCTTATAAATGTTACCTTATTTGGAATTTTGCACAGATCTTTGCTTTCTTTCATTTCTTTAAGGGATTTTCTCATTTCCTCTTTGAGGGCCTCTATCATCTTCCTAAAGTTGTTTTTAAGGTCTTCTGCTTCATATGCGTTGGAATGTTCAGGTCTTGCTGGTGGTGTCATGTTACTCTTTCTGTTGTTGAACGAATTCTCACACTGTTGTCCTCCCATCTTTTCTTCCAGTGGGTACAGGTGGGGCCCCGCCCTCTCTGGGTGTGTGCAGGCCCAAGATTCTGACGCTGGCAGATGCTGGATGGTTGGTCTGCTCCCAGGTCTCTGGGGATTTGGTGGGTGGGATGGAGTATGTGCCCCTGTCAGGGGCCCCAGTGACTGGGGATTGGGGGCCAGGAGAAGTCCTATTGCTCACTTCTTGTGGTCATGGGCCAAGGTTCTGATGGTGGCAGACACTGGATGGTGGGACTGCCCCCAGGTCTCTGGGGATGCAGTTGCAAAGACCTTTGCACGTGTGATCAAGTTAATGATTTGAAATATGGAAATAATTGTGAGTTATGACCCAGATGAGTCTTAAAGGTCTTCTCATGGACCTTCTAAGAGAAAAGTCATAGGGGATTGAACACATAGAAAGGGAAAGACCTGTATGACTAAAGAGAGCAATGGATACCTCTACATTCAATATCTTTAGTAGTGCATCTGTATTCCTTTAGCAGTAGAGTTCATGAGTGCATGATGGCAGGGGCATAGTTCCCGAGCCCCACCCCTTCCATTCAGGCTCTGACCATTCTCTCAATGTTAGGGGCAGCATTTCTATTTACTGTTCCTATCTGTTCTCCCACCATGATGATTACATGTCCATGTCTATGGTTTTGTTCTTGTCAGGTAGAATTTGGAACTTAGTTGCTTCCAGTATGATGAAGTCAGGATGGATGTGTGATGGGTAGAAACATGGTGAGTTTTGTGTACCTGTTTATGTTATTACTTCAAATTTGGGGATTTGATGGCTATTAACATCCTGAAATGAATAAAATGCTCTCTGTAATGTGTTCTTTGGGAAGTTTCTTCTGCATGGTGTCATGGTCTTTTGAGGTTTCTCTAGTTTTCTGTAGCAAAAGCCACTGTTCTCTGTATATTGACTTGAGGATTACCGGAGAGGCTTAGTCATAGTATTGCTCATTTAAATTATCAGCACTAAAATCATACATGGTAAAATTTGAAGACGAATTCCTGGAGATGATTGCATCTGTTTTCTGTGCCTTGTACATAGGAAAACAAAGGCCAAGCATGTTGTCTCTGGGGTGATCTACAATAAAAATCTGTCATTAGACTGACCCATGATGCTCTTCTTTTTCAGGTCCTTCAAAACTCTGTCATGCTGTGTTGATGGACCATAGCTATCATTAAACTTTATAAATTACCTTTTTTTTTTGTGGTCATACTATGTGCCCAGGTCCTGCTAGGAGCACTTTTGTTAAATTCCATCACTTGTTTCTCTTTACAACCTGGTGCTATTATTAGTAGACAGTGTTTAGACCTTTTAATTGGCTAGATCTTTAAATTTTACAGCTTGTTAAATTTAATCCTTATGTGTGAAGTGGGAATAATGTGGCCTCAGCACAAGTACTTAGTGGATGCTTCTAGTTGAAAGGAAAAAAAAATGAATAGATGAGTACTCAGGGGAGTACATCTAATTAAAGAATGCTGGTCACTAAAATGTTAGCTAAGCCAAAGGGCCTGACTCGGGCTTACTGTTTGTATGTGGCTGATACCTTTTGGTTGTATCATTTGTTCACCTACAAAATAAAGTTAGTTGTAATTGCCTTCAAGTACTTTTGTCAGGGTTAAATAGAATAACGATATATATAAGGTTCAACTGTTGTTCAGGTGGGGTTTGTGATTGCCAGGAGCTCATGGATTGGGAACAGTGCTGTGGGATGTTGGGGCCTGTAAGAGGTGGGTTCTAGAGAGAACTCTTTAGGTCACTGGGGGTGTGTCCTTGTGAAGGTTTCAGGTGCCTTTGTGGCACTCCTGAGCTATCTGGCTTCCTATTTAACCATGTGATCTGTCTGTTCTAACACTGTTGATTCCATTTATCTATAGTAAATCTGTAAATCTAGCACCAAACCTGTAAATTTTCAGAACTGCAAATCAAGCAAATCTGTTTTTGTTTGTTAGTTTTGTTTTAAAAAGTTACCTGCCTCAGGTATTCTGTTTCAGTGATGAAACTCTAAGTATCTGACAAGAACAATGTCTTGAGATTAGTGGCTATTCAAGAAATGGTAGCAGTTACTAATAGCTGTCAAAAAGGTAAGTGAGGAACATGTTATCACTGAGTATGTGGCTCTCTGGGGTAATTGTAAAAAACTTACTTTGAAGAGGGCAGCGTAGAGGCATAGACTGTATATATCTCAATTTGAGAAAGGATATGTTGCCCTAGAAGGCAGCAGAAAGAACTCCATCCATAAACAGCCTGTCTGGAAAATTCCTTGATATCTAAGGGGAAGGTATTGGGGGCAGAAGGAGTCGATGGCTGCATGTACATGTATTTGTGCAGTTACACCATGTGTGGATTTTATCATTGACTCAGTCCTTAGAATTAGAGAACAAAGACTAGGAACACATTATGACATGGGACCTATCTGATGGAATGGGTGAGGCTCTGTTCTGGGAGGATGGATGGTTTCATTTCTATGTCCAGTTACATATTTCATGTGAATTTGGGCATGCTGTTGGAATTTTTTTTCTTATTCTATGTAACGAGACTGTTTACTTAGATGCATAATTATTGGTTTATACTATGTACCTGGTATTGTATTGTGTTTTAGGCAGATACAAAGAAAACACATGGTCTTTGTCCTCAGACTACTAACAGTTTCAGTAAACACAGGCATGGAAACCACAAGTAAAAGGTACATTATGCTACTGTGAAAATGTTTGTATTTATACAAACTCACTCCCTTGTACACACATAGCTTTTTGATAGTCAAAGTGTATGATGTAGTCAGGGTGAAACTTTTTTGACCCTTTTTAATTGGAAGGCCTCCTGGCAGAAGTCATAAATAAGTAAGTGTGTGTGTGTGTGTGTGTGTGTGTGTGTGTGTGTGTGTGTGTGTGTGTGTGTGTGTGCATGAGTACATGTATATGTATCTGGGACTAGAAGTCACCCATGAGTATTCTTCCTTAAGAAGGCACACCTTTTCTTTTTTTTTTTTTTTTCCTACCTTTGATTGGGACCCGGGGCTTGCCAATTTAGTTAGGATGACTGGCTACAAAGCCCCAGGGATTCTTCTGTTTTCCCTAGCATTGTGATTCTAAGCATCCAAGCATACACCACCATTCCTGGCTTTTGATGTCAGTTTTCCCACTCAAACTCAGATCCTTAAGCTTGCTTGGCAAATACATTACTGCCTGAGCCATTTCCCCAAACCCTTCTATTCTTTTTAATATAACATTTGTATTTGTCAGGGTAGATTATATGAACAACCCCATTATCTCTATGGCTTAAACAATACAGGGATACTTCTTAGATATGCAAAGCATTCACCTGCAAATGGTATGTCTGAGTGTGTCTGTCATTCCACACATACTCTGGGATACAGTAAGATCCTACTGAGTGTAATGTACTAGATCCCTGTGACCATAGATGCTGAAATTTGAATGTTTTTCTTTGGTGTCCTACAAGCTCATTTGGTTCATTGACCAAAGCCAGTAATATGGCCACTGTTTCTTTTCAGCTGCTAAGGCGGATCAGTCTTAACCTATGGCTGGAAGGCTAGGTATGCAGATTCACATCTTACTAAATTACACATCCTGATGAGCTTTATATTCAAATTAATAAGTTGTGTATATATATAAAATGATGTATTTGCAAGGAAGAGCAGCTTCCAAACCTGACATGGTGCCTCATGCCTACAATTGCAGCACATGGGAAGCTGAGGCAGCAGGGCCACATTGTGAGTTCAAGTAGTCTGGGCTACAGTGTGAGTCTTTCTCAACACAAAACAAAATTTAAAACAACCACAACAAAAAAGCCACCTCCAAAGATTGCAAGAAACACAGGAAAGACATGGGAGTCAGATTGGTAAGTCTAAGAAAGCCAAGTTCACCAGCAGGTATAATACTATACACTGTGTAGGTCAGCCCTAACACAGGTCCACTTTTGTGCCTCCCAAGGGCATGTGTAATCCTGTGGCAATGCAGAAGGCACCTTGCCAGGACTGGCAACATGTAATTAACTAGAATCATTAAGAAAAACATAGATTATTGTATTCATTATGTGATCATGGGTGTATCTTTTCACTTTGTTAAAACTAAGTGTTTTAGCAAGCCTTCTGTAACCTTAAAAAAGTGACTTAAATGCACCATGGGTAATTGATGCCTTGCTGATTATACTTTTCCCTTTCATTCACAGGGCCATTTTAAAGTACTTGGACATACTGCAGGTTTATAATCCAATTCCTCCTATTTTTTTCTTTGTTAACTCATAGTATTCATCATTGGTTAGAATTTCTAGTAATGATACCTCTCACCCTCCCTGGGGAGCAGAAAAGGTATGGGATAGGTAGGGTGTTAGTGGAGGCAGGGGTGAGGGGAGGGAGAGGGAACTGGGATTGACATGTAAAACAATCTTTTTTCTAATTTAAATAAAAAATGAAAAAAACAAAAATACTAAAAAAAAAAATGTCCAGTAATGTATTGAAGATTCAATTCCTTTAATATAAGTATATATGCATGCACACCCATCCCATCCTTGTGTTGCAAGAAATATGGCCTCATGGAGCAGCAAACAGGCCATGGGTATAGGGAGAGGACAAGCTATCAGAGTATCTTTGCCTTGCTTCTTACTCTCTTTATCCCTCGTCTCTTGGCTATGCTTTCTGCAGGTACTTAGAAAAGAAAGTTCTAAAGCATCCTTGTTTCATTTTCCTGGAGACCTTTATATTACTTTGTCAGTCAAGCAAGTGTTTGTTACACATAGTTTTACTCACCCAGGCGTGGTGGGTCAGAAAGAAAATGGCAATGTATGGCTTCCGTGTTACTGGAATTTTAGAAAATTTCTTTGTGGTCACCAGATGATACTGGAGAAATTGGAATCCTTTTTGGGATTGTCAGTCTCATTAAGATATGTGTGTGCCACAAATAATCACTGAACTGAACTGGAATCCAATTACAGAGAAGGAAGAGTAATGAGCAAAGGGGTCCAGACCAGGCTGGTGAAACTCACAGAAACAGCTGACCTGAACAAAGGGGAGCTCTTGGTCCCCAGATGGATAGCTGGGATATCAGCATGGGACTGATCTAGACACAAGGAACATGGGTTTCAGTGAGGAGACCTCAGAAATCTACTGGACCTTCTGTAGAAGTTCAGTACTTATCTCTAGCATAGGTGTGGACTTTAGTAGTCCATTCCACATAGAGGATACTCCCTGAGCCAAGACACACAGGGGTGGGCCTAGGCCCTATCCCAAAGGATATGATAGACTCTGATGACACCCTATGGAATGCCTCATCCTGTCTGGGGAGCAGAAAGGATATGTGATAGATAGGTTTTTATTGGGGGGGGTGGTCGGAGAGGAGGGGAAAAGAGAGGGAACTGGGATTGACATGTTAAACAATCTTGATTCTAATTCAAATAAAAAAATCTTCACAAAAAGATGTGTATGTGTGTGTATGTTTATATACACAAACAACCATATATATATATATGCACATATATTATCTTAAATTCTTTTATTAATATATAGTCAATATATATAACATACGTGAGATAATATATGTATATGCTCTGTATATATACTAAATAATAACTCAAATATAAATTCAAAGGCAGTTTTTTGCATTCAAAGAAAATCACCTCAGAGCAGGAAAATTGTAAATCTTAGCAGCTGCTCAAGGAAGAAGAATGGAGACAAGAAGGAAAACAGTGTAAGCTGGCAAGGAGTTCAGGCATGATGAACAAGCAGATGGTTGGGAGGAGAGCTTTAGAGAAAAGGTAAGGACGCCTAAAATTTGGAAGCTCAGTGTTACAGAAAACATGCTTAGAAGATAGATAAAAAGAAGGAAAGGAAACCAAAACATACTCTTTCCTTAGTATTTCAGAAAGGTGGACGCTGAGGGAGCAGACTGATTGTGCTCTGTAAGAAACTGCTTGGAGTGGGACTTCTGGGAATCTGCCAATTTCTTTTGCATGGAGTAAGATGAACCCAGCTTCTTAGGGCCACTCCATGGTTGCATGGTTGATCAGGCACAATTGGAATGCTAGGTCTCTCCCCAGTTATTCTCTTCTCTTGACCAGAAAGATTAATTTTGTTTTTTTGTAAATGGGCCTTTCTTTATTGCTGCTTTTTAGGTGTTCACAGTTTTGGGATGGGGGCAGAGTATATTTGTTCCTCTTTTTCCTTGTCTGGATTCGAAGCCCCTAGCAGATATCAGCATCCCTGTATGTCAAAGTCCCCTATGTGAAACAGCATAGTATTTTGTACCTACATGATCCTTCCTATGTTACTTCTGATATCTCCTATAACTGCTTTGTAAATGGTAACTTTATTATATTTAGGAAATAATGACAAGAAAATCTGTATGTATTCAATGGAGATGCAATTTTCTTTCTTTAGGTGATATTTTTGAACTGCTTTTAGTTGAGTTCATGGATACTGAATTCAGTCTGGCTGTAATTGCCTACTCAATGCCAAGCTCTGATCTCATATTTTCTTCTTAGCTCATTTAGCCCTATAGTAGCCCTCAATAGCTGGCATTTTTCTTCTCTTTTATAATGACAATGAGAATTGGAAAAGATGGCCAACTTTGTTACTCTTCCCTAATGAAAAGCAGCATTTGTGTATGAAGTCAGGATTTTCCTAACTCCACTTTAGTCTCTTCCTATTGTTTAATAGGAAGAAGAATAGTACATTAGGCAGGCTGAGTTGTCCCAATAATGCATAGACAAAGTATTTTATTTACTTTACAATTGCAGAGTTGGTGTGTTGGGAACATGCATACTTGTCTCTGCTTCACAGTCACCTGGTGACCCAGGCTGATGGAGACCTCATCATCATTGACCATCAATCATCCAAAGCATGAGTAGGCGACCAGGTCATATAGGATCCTCATTATTGCCGTTCACATGATAGTGGTTAGAAAACAGTCATATAGCCAGCCTAGCTTCACAGTCTGTGGGATATTTCATTTCTCCCCTGTTCCCAGAGGGTAGGAACAGCTCTCTGTTCTCCATAGAGGGCCTTGCATACAGGTTTCCTAGATCACAGAGATTATCAATAGTATAGATGAGGTTTGCATCTGGGTTGTTTTTCTAACCTCCATGGGAACTGTGGAAGTATGGTAATGGAGATGTGGATTAAAAGCAAGTAGATTTAGTGGAATGAACGAATAGAGATAATTAATTAGTAATGACAGGGAGTTGGAAGTCAAGATAATTGACTCTAACTCCTAGGTGATGTCAAGGGCTGGCACTGGTCCTAAGGAGGATTGGAGGTGATGGTCATTGGCATTATCAAAATCAAGGGTTTGATACAGCACCGGTGTGGATGAACAGCCCCAGATATGTTCAACTGGAAAAGAAGGAACCCTGTAATGCATGGTAGATGACAACAGAAGACAAAGAACTTGTAGCTAAGGTCTGAACTGACATCCATAACATTTACACACAGGAATAGTGTACTTTACAACCTATCTTATATTTTGTAGAGTGCTAGACCAATGGAGATATTGCAAAGTGTGATGTTTGATGTCTGGAATCCTGCTGCTGATGAAATCAGTCAGCCCATTCTCCTCAGCTGGATGGTATTCCATGTGTTTTGGGTATGGGGATGATCATCCAGTGAAAGTATTGGTTAAATATACACATTCCAGGAAATCATGGAAACCTTTTTTCTTTTTGGCATGGGGGTGTGGAACAGAAATAGGAATGAGCAATAGTCTGAAACCTTAGCCATACTAGTCTTGGAGGCATTAGAATGCAGATCACCCCCTGAGTTCTCGAAGGGTGGGACATTTTGCTGGGTCCTTGGGTACTTTGGACAAGTCTCTGGGCTTTCTGGTCCTGGGCATTTTATCAGATTAAACACCTTGGCACTCTATGGGCTCCTTCCTGGTAGTGGGTCAGTATTTTTCCCTGGTGTAAGAAGGTACTTTGAGAGCCCGTCCCACATGAAGGGATGCTCTCTTGGCCTGGACACATGGGGGAGGGCCCCTGCCTGGCCCAGGATGATGTGTTGGACTTTGGGGAGCCCCCTTGGAGTTTCGTGTTAAACTGGCATGTCTCAGCTTTAACCCACTACAACCATGAGGTTCTACCTGAGTGGGGGTGTGTGGACCTGGAAGCTCCTAGCAACCCAGCGATGATAAAGACCAAACCCAGGCATCTTGTCATCTTCAGAGCGCTCTCAGTTCCATGTTGTAGAACTAGAGTCATTTCTTTATTAGCCATCTTTTCTGGTGTTTCTTAACCATCCTGCCAATACCTCAAGGGAACCATCTCTCTTTGTTCTTTCTGCTCTCTGGTAGCTCCCCCTCACTCCTAACCTTCCATCCTCACAAGTTACTCAAGTACCTCTGCCCTCCCTGCCCAGGTGAGGGCCTATTCAGATGCTTAGGTCCACAGAGATGCAAATGAGAGGCTTATTACCCTGAGGCCATGGTAAACAATAGTAGCCTTACTGGCATTAATAATATAATAGTGGGCGGGAGCTTTCCTGTGCTCCATGTTTAGTGAGACCAAAGGCTGGATCTCAAAAATATTCCAAAGTGGAAATATTTTGGTTCCCCACATTGGAGGGCCTTACCCTCCCTGGGGAGCAGAAGTGGGATGGGGTGGGGGGCTAGTGAAGGGTTGGGGGGAAGGGGAGGGAGAGGGAGAAGCGATTGACATGTGAAGCAAGCTTGTTCCTAATTTGAACTAAAAAATATATATAAAAACATCAACACAAAGGCATAGTGTAACAATAAGTCTTTACTCCAAGCTGCCCGAGCCCTACTGCCATGTGGGTGCTTTCCTCCAGGCTGCCTAAGTTCTGCCCGCTGCCATGTTATGGTCCCAAGTAACACACAGCGACTTATATTAGGTACAAATGCTGCTTGTCCAGTGTCTCGAGCCCTTACTGGGTTTTGACCTGGGAGGAATGACAAACTCAGCCAGTTGGTTTTGAGTATAAGTTTTATGTCACACTTATATCAAAGCAACACACAAGCATAAACAAACAATCCTAAGAACCACAGACAATAGGCTTTCAGCATGGGGTACCTCTCCTGCAGTGGCCTGCAGGTTCGGTCTCATGACTTCAGCTCCTCTGGATTCAGGCCAGCGAGAGTCTCCTGAGGGCCCGGTGTCGTGGAGTCGGGCTCAGAACAGGCGGCACTCAACTTGATGGACTGGTTGTCTTAGGTTAGCGAAGGAAAGCTCCAGGACATAGAGTTGTGGTACACTCTAAAATTCCCACTTCTGAGCTGGTCCTTAAATAATTCACTAAATCGTGCTAATCACACTTTGCCACACTTCATACATTTTCACTCTTATCTACAAAGGCTGGGCTGTGTAGTGGGCCTATGCTCCCTTTCCTTTAATCTTCAGCCAGGTCTTTGGCTGCCGGTTGTAGCCTCTGTCCTAATCTCCCTCCATCCAGGCCTTTGCCTGCTTGCTTACAAGGCTCCTTACATCTAATGACTAGGATTTCTTACTGGCTAGCTCAGTCTTAAGTATCAACCATAAAGACTTCGCTTATCGGATGTCAGTTTCTGGCATCTTCTCTTGCTGGAATCTTATGGCAGCTCCATAGCAGAGAGAAGGAGGAAGAGAAAAAGGGAATGACTTCCTTCTTGCCCTTGCTTACATACTGAGTCTGCCTGCTATGTTCACTTACTACATTTCCAGAATCCTTCTTGACTCCTAGTCCCACCTAACTTGCTGCCTCATTGGCCAAACAGTACTTTATTCAACAATCAATAAGATGAACATACACAGAAGGACCTCCCCTATCAGCATAGGGGAAGGCAGCTTTGCTTTCCTTATTTTGTGCGTGTTTTCTATGAGCCATATGCTTGGGTCTGAGGGGTATTGGTTGGTAGGTACCTGTACTACTACCTGTACGTCACACAGGAATGTTATTTACACCAGAGAGTAAAGGGAAAAGTCAGCTTTCTTAGGCTACAGCACCTTTGATGGCATGTCTCTCCTGGAGGCTTTGTTAGTGAACAAGGCAGGAGGTAGCTTGCTGTCTGCTTCCAAGCCAGGAACCATCTAGTGCACCTGC
This sequence comes from Cricetulus griseus, assembly GCF_003668045.3. Taxonomy (NCBI): domain Eukaryota; kingdom Metazoa; phylum Chordata; class Mammalia; order Rodentia; family Cricetidae; genus Cricetulus; species Cricetulus griseus. The sequence continues at coordinate 149,340,973 of NC_048596.1, read as the reverse complement.
CAGGACTTCTTCAATTTTCTTTATTCACTCAGAAAAGACTTACTCTTATGGTCTGAAGTTGAATTACCCCAACCGGTTGTGTTTTGATACTCAGTCTTTGGCTGGAGATGCTGTTTGGAAGTGTTAGATCCTTTGGAAGGTGGGATGTAGATGATGGAATTGGTTCACTAGGGGCAGACCTTTGAATATCACAGCCTGCCCTGCTTTACTTCTTTAAGTTGCTTCTCTCAGGTATTTTAGTCACAGAGATACAGAAATAATTGTTACTCTGTAGAGAAGTAGAGGAATGAGTGACAGAATCCATTTGTCTTTCCCTTGTTACAATAGACTATAAGCATGTAAACAGATAATTTGAGTTCAGGTCTTTATATGTGCATTGAACAAATGCAGGAGAGTAGCTGCCGATGGCCACAGTAGTATAGGGAAAGTAAGTCCTGTGGAAGGGACTGCAAGGACAAGCATCTAATAACTCAAGGGCAGTGTTGTGAGTAGTCTTGTCTGGAGAAACAAGGCAGAGGCTTCTAGCACTAGAGCCTGACCTGAAGCCCTTTACTGGACAGGTCCCTCTTCCATGGAATGAAGCTGCGTTCACCATCTTTCCACACCCCCACAGCGTCTCCATTTGTCATAACTGAGTAATTATCATGTCCTACCTTTCTGATGACCCTCTTGATAATATTGACCTAGTGAGGAAGTTTTAAGGCATAACTAATAAAAATCACAACGAAGCATTTGCAAACAGAAGGAGTGCTGTTGTATGCTAACACAGGGAGAGTCTGTCTTTCATGTTATGGCAGATTTATTTGGCAGCTGTTTAGCCAGCATGATTCTTCTGTCCCCAGCTTGATAAGGCAGATGAGTATCGTTCCAACTGGACTTCTGCTCTGTTATCCTGCTTGGTATCTACTTATGTGACCCTGAAATGATTTAAAAGACCTATTGCATTGTGAATTGGTCTTGTTCCATAGCCAGAAATAGTGGGTCTGTACTAAGTGGAACAGGAAAAATAAATGACCCAGAGACTGATACTGGGGTTCAAACTTCAAGCTCGATATCAGAAAAGCTGGATATCTACCTCCGTCTGAATGGGCTGATCTCACCAAGCCTCAGACTGCTGCCTCTCCTCAGTATGGCTAGAGACTGAATGCTCCTAACTTCAGTGTAGCTGAAGAATGAATGCCTTTCTGAGACCTTGCTTCTGTATTATATACTTCCCTAATCTTGGGATTAAAAGTATGAGCTATAATTCTCTTTTAGACTGATTCACTCTTGTGTATATGTGGGTGGCCTTGGACTCACAGAGATCTATTTCTTAATCATGAGCCCTAGTGTTAAAGGCGTGTATCACTACCTCCTAGCTTCTGGCTGCTGGTATTAAAGGCATTTGCCTGGCTTTTATAGCTTGTGGCTGACTTTGCTTTCTGAATCCTCAGGCAAGTTTTAATAAACTGTAAATACATCACTACAAGACAAGACATGATGCGGCATGACTCTACACTACACTAAGGGTCTTCTGGCTTAGAAAGGAGAGACAGATGAGTGAATAAGTGCTGCCGGGTGTGGTGACACCTGAGACAGATACCTAAATGTGAAATTTGTAGGAAATCTTTAGCTCAGGTGGAAGAGAGAGGGAGATAACTCAAGGCAGTGTCCATAAATAATGACACCAGACAGGATTCCAAACAGCACAGAGCAAGGCCTAGGAGCTCAAATTCTAGGACCACTTCTGACAGGTAGACTTTGAACTGATCATTTCATTTTTTTTTTTTTTTTCTGGTTTTACAGTGGAGTAGCCAAATTGCCTAGCTTTTGGGTGCTGTTGAGAGCATAAAATGAATTAATGTATGTAAAAGACTTGATACAGAATCAGCTTTATGAATGCAGATGTGATTACATGCCTGGACTTGCAGAGAGAGCACCTTTCAGCAAGGCTGAGGGTAAGCACCACTTTATAAAGAAACTTGTGTGACTGACAAAGGAGACAGTCTAAGGAGGCTACTGAGTCTCTAGTTTGCATATTTGACTACACATTCATACTTTCCCGGGTATATACACATAAATATATGTATTTTTGTATATGTGTGTATACACACACACACACACACACACACACACACACACAGGCTCAGGCTCAGATATCCAGGAGAAGGTTATTCTGAGAGATCAGATTATCAGATTAAAGATAAAGAGCTTTTTTCCTCTCCCTCCTCCTCCTCCTCCTCCTCCTCCTCCTCCTCCTCCTTCTTCTTCTATTTTGGAGACAGGGTTTCTCTTTGTAATCATCCTGGCTGTCTTGGAACTGGATTTGTAGACCAGGGTGGCCACAAACTCACTGAGATCCACCTGCCTCTGCCTCCCAAGTGCTGGTATTAAAGGTATGCACTACCAATGCCTGGCAAGCTTGATTTTTGATACAGGTGTATAGAGAGGGTTGACAGACTAGACTAGCCTTTCTTAGACAACCTTTAGGATTAAGCTGATTTACATGAGCCAGAGATGCTTGGCTTGGAATCAATAACATGTTCATTATCTCTTTTGCTGTTTTTATGTTCATGGATCCCAAACTGCCTACTGACATCTCAAAATTTGTTGCTCACCTACCTTCCCAATTTTTGTGATGAAACTCTAACCTCCAGTGTGACAGTCGTGTTGGGAAATGGGGCCTTTGGGGGGCAAGCATAGATAAGGGTCATTGAGAATATGTCAGAGCTTTTAGAAGGCAGACACTAGAGAGCCCCTGCACCCTTTTAATCCTGTGAGGACACATCGAGAAGATGCTATATGTAAACTCACAAACAGACCCTCATGAGATCTTAATACCTTGATCTTAGACTTTTCAGTCTTTGGAAGTGGGAGCAGTGAATATCTGTTTTCTAGTTGCTCATGCTATGGTGCTTTGTTACAGCAGCCTGAGTGGTTTATGGCAATGTTTGTGTCTTTGGTAATTCTGGAGGAGCGGCTTAGGATGAAACCAATCATGAAAATAAATGCCTTAGATTTCTAGCAGGTGTTTTTCCCCCACCTCCTTCTCATTTCTTTTCTCACAGGCCACAGGTTGCTCCTTGCTCAGCCTAGCCATGAGCTGCCATTAATTGGCCTTGTTCTGTTTGTAAAACAGTGCAGGTAACTGAACACCAGGTCATGTCTTTGTGTGCTCATTTATTGAGAAAATTGAATGCAAAAGAGGAAAAGTTTGGAGATAATTGGACTCAGGAGAGGGCTGCTGGTTGTTTGGAGTTGATGAGCAGTTGATAGTCTCATAAGAAGTGCTTATGATGATCTACAAAGGGATTAGCTATTGAATCCCTGACTTCCCAAGCTTCTCTCAGAAGACATCCCCATTCAACAAACCAACCTCTGTCTTTGCAGAAGTAAGAGACTGAACATACCCAGCACACTGCTTAGACATTGCATGGCTGTAAACATGTACACCCCTTCCTGTGCTGTCTGGGGGATTTTACAGAAAAGGCAGAGCTGAGATCCTTGTTTCAGTATGTGTGAACATTATCCTTTTTTATTTTTTATTTTCTTTATTTTTTTGGTTAGCTGATATCTTTCCTGAAGTTGTGAGCCTGTGTCTGGGGAACCAGGGATATGGTGACATTCAGGTGCCTGCGTTTTGCATACCATGACACTCTCAAGAATAGAAGTTGGATGAAAGAATCCTTTTGTATTTTGGGAGCCACTGTCAAAAGCCAGGCATTTACCCACTTGTCACAAAATGGACAAATGCAACATGGTACATTTTCACTGAAGACATTCTCCAGACACAAGCAAAGGAACATAATTGGAAAATGGGTAATATTCATAGAGCAATTAACAAGCCTGTTAATGAGGTTTACATGAAGGCTTCCAGGGAATTAATGAAGAACAATGATTTTGGCATTTATGTTGAATAGCTGGACAGCTTGATAAGGGTGCAGATGAGAGTACCCTTGGCATAGACAAAGTGATGGTGGATGAGAAACATTCTAGCTTATTCTAGCCCATTCTCCAGGCTGTAAGTTTGCATCTTCCCTTGGTCTTGCCTCAAAGTGTAGCTAGCAGCAAATTCGTTCCTCTTTTCTCGGATGTTGCCATTAGGTTATGGTGACTTTGGGTAGCAGTTAATACAGAGGTCTGAGTTTAAAATCGCAGATGAGATTTGATGTCTGTGTCTCTTGGATATATTAGGGAGCCACCAGGATTGGAAGTTGCTTTCAGTTGTGAGCTGCTGTGAGTAGCATATTCAATAGTTTAAAAGAAATTATATTATACAAATGTTAGATCTACCGCTCTGAGTCCTCTAGAGACATAGAACTAGTAAGATGTTGAAGACATGTACAAGTACACATGCATGTTAGAAGCTGTACTGTAAAGAAGTACCTTGTGAGCACAGTAGGCTGACAAGTCTGTCGAGCTACAACTGAGAGGTTTTCAGAAACCTCAAGTTTTGCTCTTAAGGCCTTTGGTTGACTGGAAGAAGCTCATTGGTATGGCTTTAGGTCACTCATTTTTAAAAACTGACTGTGCATGTTAATAACCACTCTTAATTTGTGTTCAGTTAAGCCACTGAAGTTTCTAGCCTAGTCATATTGACCATGGAACTATCTGCTGTAGTCATCATAGTAGGTACCAATATGTTAAAAGTTAAGAATGTGCTTAGCGCCATTGGAAATATGTTGGTAGCCTAAATGGCACGCAATGTATTTTCTCTAGGGGCAGATTGTGTAGAGGAGGTTAGGTTGATGATGATGTAATTGCTAGAGACTGTCAGAACAGTTTGATAGGCCATCCATCTAGCCTTTTTTTGGATACAATTCTGGAATTTGAAATAGTAGTATGAGAATCCTATAAATGGCATTAATGTAAGAAGTCAGACATAACTTAGAATGATGGCCTTGATATATTTTATTCCTTACTCACAGTTCAAGTTTAATCTTAATGGCTAGGCATCAAGTTTGGAAAACTAATGCACAGCTTTAGGGCTTGTTGCAAGAATGGGTCTATTTCAATACTCAGTCAGTGATTGTTTCCACCCCACTGTATATTGGTTTTTGTGTTCATTGAGTTGTTGTTAAAATGTGACATTTGTTTTAATCTAGAGGTTTCCCCATGAGGTAGAGGTAGGGAACAATGCAGAAAGCAAAAGTTTGGAAAGGCTGGCATTATGAAGAAAAAGAATGTGAGTTCTTGGGTGCCTGAGCCTCTGGTGTTCTCAGAAACAAATGCATTCATGCATTCACTCTGAAACCTTCATAGAACACCCTTAGGTGCCGCCATGTCCCTGCATGGAGAACAGAGGTAGAGCAAAATCTATTTGTTATTTCCCAGTGTTGTGTCTGGGTGAGATTGTCAACTGTCTCCCTATTTTCAGGTAAGTAGTCACCATGATTCATATAATCCACAGTTTGTTGGGTAGAAATATCCTGACTGATAGGTACACCTGACTCCTCCTTGGATGCACCTGTTTTCTTGTTGGTTCTGGGGTATTCCACTAGCAGAGAATATACTGATACATTTCCACATACTTCTTAGAGCTCAGTCTTGATGGCCTTGGCTGGAGAAACTTGCTGTTTCTTAGAATGACTCTACTTAACATGGTAACTACAGTCAACAGCAGCACTTATGCCCATCCTTGAAGGAATAGTGCGTATTCTCTCCCAATTTGGTTACCTACTAGGAAAAAGCCAGAGCACAAGCAGAGCCAGTGAAATTAAACAGTTTTGCATTTTGTCTTTTTACTTTTTTTTGTCCCTGAGGAAGCCGTGAACTTTTTGAAGGACAGATAGTTCCCTTTTCATCTCTGCTTCTTTGCCCAGCACAGGGCCTGGTATGTTGTCAGGGTAAAGTCCATATTTGTTGGAGAACGAGTAAACTGTGAAGAAATGTCTTGCTCCACATTGTCCTCTATCCTGTACAGCTGTTGAGGCTTCACTTTGCTTATGGAATGGAATACTCCACACAAAGGGAGTAATGGGCCAGTACCCTTGGGGGTGTCCTCAAGTATTTGATAGATAGCCTAATGATTGAGGAGCTCCATGCCATCTGTATCTACAACCCAGTGTATCAGAGATGAATATGTGATGGAATGAAGCCTCTCCAGTGATAGGGTACCCTTGATAGAGACTTCACATTAGACTATTGTTTGCAGAGGGTTTACTGGACAGTTGAATAGAAAAGGCACCATACTATGCAGAGAGAAAGCTTGGCTTATATGTGGATCTGGGAGATATAATAAGTAAAGGAACTTACATCCAAAAAGAAGTCTTGTCAAAACAAAACCAAGAGACCATCATGATTTATGGGCAGGTGAGATGCCACATCTTAAAGCACAAAAAGCAGAGGAGAATTTCAAAGTGAACTTTCCCTTCCATCCATCAATATGTGGAATATGTCTAGGATTTAGATATTAAGTGTCCTTGAGTGTGTCGAGAAATGAGTTTTAACTATCCATAAGCATATATTGTTAAGGTTCTGTGTATTTTTCCACCCAGATCACATCTATCAAAATAGGTGGCAAATGTCTTTTTAAACGATATCCTTTTGTGCCTTAGGTAAAAAATCTCAGATCACCTTCTTTTTGTAATTTTTCTACTTTCTTTAATTGGTGAGACCTTTTCTGCCTGACATCTCCTGTGACCTTTTCTGTCTCTGTCAGTCATCAGTGGTGGCATGGAAGATTGGGGATGGTTTCCTTCTTTGGCTTCTCAACCATAGTTCTCCCATTGTTGTGGTTTTGTAAAGCATGAAGCAGGTTCTGGTATCACCCTGTCAACCTTATGGTTAACCCCACCCCCTTGCTTCTAGAAAGGACCCAAATAACTCAACATAACATCTGGCCCCAGCTTCCTTCCCAAGCCCTGCTTGCTATCACTATTGCCAAGCCATGGTTCTTCCCATGTCTCATCCCTGCATATTTTTCTGTGATGTGGTAGTTATTTTATACCTTGTAAGGCCTAGAAGCTTCTAGTCATCAAATACCTATTCATCCTTCAAGACTCAGGCTTTGTGAGTGTTGTTGAAATGTCTGGCAAGTGTCCCCCCCAGACCTGTGGAGATGAGTGGGCTCTACAGCAGTCCTAACTATCACACAGCAGAGATTCTTTTCAGCTGGGGCCATGAGTACCCCAAATGGGATCCTAGCCCATGTATGTCTTTACTTGCTCAGCTAAATTATGCTTTATTAATGTATGTGATTGTACTGATGCTCAGTGCTAGTGACTGATAATTGCCTTAATGAGCTATTTGTAAGAAATACAGTAATACCAGTCACAATAAACCAGACCTTGCCATAGTTAGTATGATAATAGCCCTTTGACTGACTTTGGAAGCCTGGAAGATTCCTTCCACAAAGAGAATGGCTCAGTGGTATGCATGACTTTCTGGACCCCAAGTTTTTCCATCTTCCACTTACATGATAACCATGTGTGTGGATTAGTATGGAGGCTATGTCATGGTGCATAGATAGACATTGCAACTATACAAGCTGCCCATCAAGCATTTCCCTCTTCAGGTCATCTCAGGTTACCTGTAGCCATGCTCCATGTTGCTTTTGTGGGTGCAGCATAGTCAGGCACCTGCTGTCAGGAATACTCCAGATCACTGTGGTAAAGAGAGACACAGTAGTCCACATGTTTCTTGGGTGGGAGTTGTTGAAAATGGGCCAGGTCATGTACAAATAAGGGCATGGTATAGATGGGAAATTTGCATCTTCTCATTACTTTCTATGACATGAAGACTGCTTTAAAATTAGTCTTTTGAAAGATATGAATGCCTGGTTGTGAATGCCAATGTTTTCTGAATTCTTAATGGAACTGAGGGGTCACTGCTAGGGTTTGTGTTCAGGCATACTGTCTCGAAGGGCTTTTTAGAGTTTCTATAGCCAGCTGCCAATCAAGCTTTTCTGGATGTCACATGTTTGAAAGCACGAGGAAGAAATAGTCAGTGCTGATTCTCATTGTTTCCATCTGAGAAGCTCAGCTATCTGTCCTGACAACCTGCTCAAACTTGGCTACTGCCCTGGATGCTGGGCTTGTAGCTAAATAAGCTCTTGTTCTGTTTTCAAAGAGTGTATAGTTAGGAGATGTTGCACTGCAGGCAATTTTTATATAATGTTCCAGTCATGTTCCTGGAATGTGTTCAAGGAGCTATTTGTGTTCTTCCCATAGGTAACTGTTTGAAGAGGTGTTGCTGCTGAAGTTTTTGCTAGTGTAGCCTTTGAAGTGTGCAGATTGAATTTTAAGATGCAGGGTGCCCTGTAGCCCAATTGCCTGGTGTTACTGGACTATCATAGTTCTGTAGCACAGTTTACCTTGGCCACCTCTGCCATGGGATTCCCTGTCTGGTTCTCTCAGCTCCCCAAGTGAACCTTACACAAGTCCTTTCTGTGTTTTCTTGTTTTTCTTTTTTTGTTCTAAGTAATGTATTGCCTATATACATCCATCAATTCATCCAACATTAATTTTTCATTCTATTCATTGATGCATATAACATTCATCCATCTACGTACCCTCTCATACACCCACCCACACGCCCAGTGTTCATTTTGGTCAGGCATTGTTCTTAGACACTGGAATTGCAGTGATGAATGAAGATAGACTATGGTCATAATCTAAATTCAAGTAAGGGACTGTGAAAGGATGCCGACACAAAGGCTGTGTATTGTCTGATCTCATTTGTAAGATCCATTTGGAATAAGGGAATGTACAGAAGCTGATTTTTTTTCTCCCTGGAGGCTGGGGGTGAATGCAAGAGAGAATAGATAGCATCTGTTTGGTGGTTTTATTTTGGGTCAGTAGACAAATTTGGAATTGAATGGATATGGCTACACAGCATTGTGTAGACACTATGTGTCTGTGCTTTTTAACAGACTTTATTTTCTGGGACTTTCACATTAATTATTTTTAAAATAGCAAAACATTCTAGTGAAGGGAGATAGGGGCTCAAGTTGATATTGACAGTGAAAACATTTGGAAGTGCAGAGAATGGGTCATGCTAAGCACATATTGGACTTTTGGTTTTTCTTTCCAGTTCTAGGAATTGAATCTAGGCCCCTTTACATGCTAGACAAACTCTCTACCATTAAGCTATATATCCAAATCATTTTTTTGCTTTTTATTCTAATATAGTCTTACTAATTTACCCAAGCTAGCCTTGACCCTGCTCTGCTATCCAGGCAGATCTTGAAGATTTGATCCTCTAGTGTAAGCTGGGGTTACTCTCCTGTACCACCAGGCAAAAAGATGTGACTGGGACAATACATGAGACCTGAAAGGAGGCTCTTAAGACCTAAAGTATTGACTGTGTGAGTAGAGTCAGTTTGGGGGTAAGTGGAGATAAAAAGAAACATTGTTGCTCCCAGCTCTGAGGCACTTTTGTCCAAATACTGGAAATAAACCTCAGCAGTGTACAGCCTTTTGATTGTAGAACTTCTGGAAAGGGTATGACCACTGGGTTTCAACTACTCCTACAGGATAGAATGCTCATCCCCCACATATTCATGCTGCTAAGAGCCTAGGGAAGAAAAAAATTATGGAGGAGATTTTCACTTTGAATGTCCTCAGGGAAAGGCATTAGAAGATGTGTGGAGGGCAAACAGAGGAGAGGACTGTTGCTTACATTTTCAAAACAATTTTTATTGCCTAATAATTTGAGAAGGGATTGTTGAATATGTGACATCCATTACACATCAAGGATAGGATAGTAACTCAGGCAGGAAATGATATTACTTTGGACCAAAAGGACACTGGCAAAATGAATGAATGAATGAATGAATGAATGAATGAATGAACGAACGAACGAACTGCTAAATAAGTACGTAAATAAATAAGTAAATACAGTGGGAAATCATCAGAGCACCAGCATGCTTTCAGGTAAATTCAGCAGGGTTTGTTGATACTGGAATGTGGAGACTAAAACAAAAAGAAAGGAGTCAAAAGGGAATCTGGTTTGCCGTTTGAGATGCTAGAAGTTGGCTTGGGGCTAGGGTCAGGGAGACATCACCATCACATTTACTTTAATGAGGAAGATTGCTAATGTTCTTCTAATATCCTTCTAATGTCCATCTCCCAGAGTAAATGGCTTGCAAAAAGATATTAGGAGTTTGGTTTTAGTCTTACTGAGTTAGTGGTGATTTTTAGACACTTTAATGAATGTAATGGGCTGGAAAACTGTACATAAGCCAGCAGCTCTGGAGCAAAGTAAGGGTGAATGATATAGATTGTGGGGTTGAAATCAGTAGTGGGAAGTGTACATGTAGAAAGGGTTATTCTGAATTTGACTGGATTCTGTATGTATATTGAGAAATAAAAACCAAGTGATGTGCAGAACAATAGGGTTAGCTTAATTACTTTTAAAAATTGTGTGTGCTTGTGTGTTTGTGTACTTCCATGTGCGCAAGCGTGTGTGTGTGTGTGTGTGTGTGTGTGTGTGTGTGTGTGTGTGTGTGTGTAGTTCAGAGGTCGACTTCAAAAACCTTTTTAAGAACAATACTCAATTTCATATGGAAAAACAAAAACCCAGGATAGCCAAAACAATCCTGTACAATAAAGGATCATCTGGGGGGCATCACTATTTTTGACTTCAAGCTCTACTGTAGAGTTATAGTAATGAAAAAGGCTTGGTATTGGCATAAAAACAGACAAGTGGACCAATGGAATCAAATCAAAGACCCCGATATCAACCCACCACCTATGAATACCTAATTTTTGACAATGAAGCTAAAAATATAAAATGGAAAAAAGAAAATACATTCAACAAATGATGTTGGTATAACTGGCTGTCAATATGAAGAAGAAAGTAAATAGATCCATATCTATCGCCATGCACAAAACTCAAGTCCAAATGGATCAAAAACCTCAATATAAATCCATCTACACTGAACCTCAAAGAAGATGAAGTGGAAAATACATTTGAACCCATAGGCACAGGAGACCACTTCCTAAATAGAACACCAGTAGCACAGACACCGAGAGCAACAATTAATAAATGGGAACCTCCTGAAACTGAGAAGCTTCTGTAAAACAAAGAACACATTCACCAAGACAGCTCCCTACAGAACGGGAAAATATCTTCACTAACCCACATCTGACAGAGGTTGATCTCCAAAATATACAAAGAATTCAAGAAACTAGAAATCAAACTACCAAATAATCCAATTAAAAATGGGGTACAGATCTAAACAGAATTCTCAACAGAAAAATCTCAAATGGTGGAAAGACACTTAAGGAATGCTCAGCATCCTTAGTTATGAGGGAAATGCAAATCAAAACTACCCTGAGATTAAAAAAAAACAAAACACCAATGACAGCTTATGTTGGAGAGGATGTGGAGATAGGGGAACACTGCTGTGGAAATCAGCATGGTGATTTCTCAAAAAATTAGGGATCAACCTACCTCAAGATCATGCAATACTACTGTTGCATTCACACCACAAGGACATTTACTCAACTATGTTCATAGAATATTATTTGTAATAGCCAGATCTTGGAAACAATTTAGAATGCCCTTCAACTGAAGAACAGATAAAGAAAATGTGGTATATTTACACAATGGAGTACTTCTCAGTGGTAAGAAACAATGACATCCTAAAATACACAGGCAAATGGACAGAACTAGAAAAAAAAAACATCCTGAGTGAGGTAACCCAAAACCAGAAAGACAAATATAGTATGTACTCACTTATAAGTGAATACCAGGCATAAAGTAAAAGATACTCAGCCTACAATCCACCACCCCAGAGCAGCTAGAACCCTCTTCCAGAAACAGATGGAAGCAAAGAAATTCACAAGTAACCAATGGGACAATTTCCTGGAGTACAGTTGAAGTGAGTGATGAGTGATAATATGAAGAAAGGAGTCAAGACCATGATGGGGAAACCCATAGCAACAGCTGACCTGAGCTAGTGAGTGACCACTGTCTCAGGTTTGACAAATGGGGAACCTGCATAAGACTGAACTAGACTCTCTTAATATAGGTGACAATGGTGTGACTGGGGCAATATATGAGGCCATTGACAGTGGGTCCAATATCTCACACCAATGCTCAAATTGACTTAGTGGAGTCCATTCTATATGGAGAGACACCTTGCCCATCCTAGACACAGGGCTGTGGGGGGATGGAGAGGTGCCTTGGTCTTGCTTAAATGCGATGATGGGGCAGACTTAGTAGACTTCCTTGAGGAGGTCTTTCCCTCTCCAAGGAGCAGATGGGAGGTAGGGGGAGGGAAGGAGAGAGGGGGAACTGGAATTTGAATGTAAAAAATAAATTAATTAAAAAAACAAATCTTTCCCTATAGCTCTTTACTTTATTCTATTGAGATGCAGTCTCTCTCTCATTGAGCCAGAGCTTGCTAGTTCAGTTAGACTTGATGACTAGCAAGTCCATGAGATCTACGTATCTCTGTTCCTCTACTAGTACTAAGGTTAAAGATATATGCTGCTGTGCTTGGAATGCAAACACAATTATTCATGTTTGTACAGCAGAGACTTAACTTTGTGAGTCAGTCCCTTAAACTGAGATGTGAAAAATTTAAACATTTATCTTTAGCTTTGCACACTGGTGAAAATAAAGGTAGTTTGATCAAATACATATGAGTTGCTTTATGGGAAGTGTTACTATGGCTGTGTGTGGTCATAAAGTTTTTGTTTGTATAAAGCAGCAGTGATCTGAAGCCTGAGGTCTGGTAATTATATTTTTCTTATTTGTATCTCAAGTGCTATGGTTTGGATAAGTGTCTATCAGAGGTCCATGTGGCAAGTGACCTTTAGCCCATGATTGAGAGATGATGGGCACTTCAGGCGATGGGACCTAGTGGGAATAAGTTGGGAGTCTGCTCTTGAATGGGACTGTTGGGACTCTGGCCTTTTTCTCATTTATTTTCAGGACTTCATGAGATAAGTAGCTTCTTCTATCACATGCTTTCCATGATGGTTGTTGACCCACCATAGACCCAAAGCAGTGAATCCAATTGATCACATACCAAAACTACCATAGATGTAAGCCAAGAAAAACCCTCTCTCTTACATTAGATGAAGTATTTCATTAAATTAGCAAAACTGACTGACATAAGGAAGAGACCAACACATAATCTGGTATTCAGAAGGTGCCAAAACACATTTTTGAAATGACAGGGTATAGAATCCATGACCTCTGAGCCTGGAGACTAATGAAGAAAAATGTGATGCATTATTGTATTATTGACACATAGTTTGAACCAAAGATATATAGGGCAAAGATAGGGTCTGACTTCAGAAGTTGAACAAATGAAAAGCTCCCAAAGTGGTTCATAAAGATGAAACTAAAGTTGCTGTAAACCAAGACTACATTATTGGAATGGGCAAAAGAATACCCACAGTACTGTTCTGCCCTAAATCCATATGGGTGTATCCTGTTGTCCCTCAGACATAGCATAGTGTTCCTCACGTTGGAAGAGGTGTGAACAAGATTGAGGCCATTTTCTGGGAATTGGAACTGTTCTCAGAGCTCATATGACTGGCATACTGTGCCTATGCAGTTCACTTCTGGAGTCTGAAAATTTGTCGTATGTCAGGTAAAGGAGACCTGATTGTCCAGTCCTCTGTCTACTCATGAGTGTTAGTGACAGACATGTTTTCACATGTATCATCATTGACTTCTGGAGGAATTAAGTACTCTTGTGTGCCTTTACTGGAGAGGACTCTTGGCTAAACCCCTTTTCCTCTTAACCTAACAGATCCTGCTTATTGTCATTTTGCCATAATTAGTCATAGCCATGAGTAGTTATATGCTATGTGTCTGAATTTTCTTAGTGAATTTTAAAGCCTGAGGATGGTCTTGCAAACTTCTGACATCTTCCCTCTGCTTTATTTTGTTAAACAATCAGTCATAGCACCTTGCAGACCTTTGAATTCCATTAACATTTACTGTATCTCAACAATGTACATTGCACTGGTAAAGCTGCCAAAACTCTAGAATTTGCTGCATATTCTATGTTACACTATCAGATGCATTCAATATTAACTGGAAGACACCCCTAAATATATGATACTATGGAAGCTCAGGAGATGATTGTCACCTAGACTAATAAGTATTCAAATTTGAAAGAGAAGATGTAAGGTTAAGACAGCAGATTTCCTAGAATGTTCAGAAGAATGAAGTTCTGTGCTTCTGTGACATAGAGGTATTGTTGAGCAAGATGAAGTTATGTTGCCTGTTTGATTTGCAGAAGTTACTTTATGGCATCAGTAGGCATTTCTCTTTCCTGGCATCACCATTCTTAGTTTTCATTAGGCTGTATATCCCTCTCCCTGTCTTTCCATCCGTATAGTTATCTATCTGTTTACCCACTCACCTACCCAACTTCCCATTCATACAGCTGTCTTAAACCATGTTTAAGACAAGTGGCAATTACCCTCATTCACCTATAGGTGCTAATAAGAAGGAGGCAACCTCCTGAGAGGTCTGGAATGTTCATTGGTTTCTAAGACACCCCCCACCCCCTTCAAAAAAAGGAAAAATGGTTCAGAGTCCTCTCTGGAGCATAGTTTGTAGTCCTGACTTTGCTGTAGTTGTAGGTGCATTGATTGGAAGGTGCATAAACCAGATTATTCCCTTTGGATTTGGCTTTAATGTAAGGTTAAATGCCTTTGTTGTTGACTTGTTTGAGAATATTGGCCTGACTCATGTGTTTGGAGAATCCATTATTCATTCCCCCTACCAAGTCATTCCTTATTTCCAAAGCTAATTTTTAATTATCAGGGGTTTCCTCTTATGCTTCCCCTCAGGTATGCTGAGCAACAAAAGACATTTCTTTCACAAGTGATTAGAATGATAACAGTAGGGAACCCTGTATATTGGATACTGCATAGCACATGGGTACTGTTGTCATTTTCCCATTTAAAATACAACCCCTGTCTCTGCTTCCTTCAGCAAATCCTACCGGCATTGGCCACCACAACCATTTACTCTATTTCCTCCTGTTACTTTTTCTCTCACAAGCCTACATATATTTTTAAATGTAGTGTAAACCTTTAGAGGTTTTTCTTTATCTGGATCTGTCTTTATCTTCTCAGAAGTGCCGAGTACAATGCCTAAGAGCACTGGGACGGAGTGAGCACATGGAAGCTGCTCCAATGCCTCTCAACGGCCCGACAGGGCAGGCTGTGGCAGGCGGCAGGTTTCCCTCTTTCTCTGGAAACCTAGGGGCATGGGGTCATCCCGCTCATTGACACCATTCTGTTATGATAAATCTTTCTGCCAAAAACCGCCTGAGCCCCACCGCCATATGTGCACTTTACACAAACCGCCCGCCCGAGTCAGGGCCCAAATGAATACACAGAAACTTGTATTAGTTACAGGGTATGTGTGAAGTTATTTCTCCATGTATCTTTACTAATACTTTTTTTAAAAAAGGAACATAACAAAAGTACAGTTCATAAAAAATTGACATATTGAACTTAGTTTATTACATTGGTTTGATTCTGTTAAGATGGTGAAAACAATGTACAACTAGCTAGAAGTGATATGTCACATACTTGATAGCAGAGTCCTTTTTAGAATGTGTAAACATCTCTCCTAGTTCAACATTGAGCAACAAAACAATGCAGTTAGATAATGGGTAAAAGGAAAATCAGGAGAGGAAGTCTGTAGTTTGCAAACAAGCATGTTTAAAAATGGTCAGGGAACATGAGAAATACAAATATTATATCTGTAAAGCGCTCTCTTGACCCTTATAGAATTCTTACAGATGAAAGTACTGGTGAGAATGCAGAGTAATAGCATGTTTTGAGCAGATGCAAAAACCTAGCTTCCACATTGGACATTTTTATGATGAGTATTTAAGTTTATTTGCCATATGATATAGCAGTTTTAGTACTGGATATTTATCCTGGAAGACAGAAATTTATGTTCACATAAATACCTGTTTATACCTCTTCTATTTGTAATAACTTAAAATTGGAACCGACCCAAACATCCTCCTCGGGTAAATTGCTAAAGAAGAGGTGGTATGTCTGCCTAGTTATTTGCTGTGTGAAGCAGATTAGAGTGGTAGAGATTTGAATGATTATGTCATCTCCTTTGTGGCTGCTCTTAGCCATCACTAAGTCCGAGTATTGGGTGAAAGCCTGGAGATTTGGATGAAGACTCCTGGTCGTTTCTGAGAGAATGTCTCTCACCTTTATTGTGGAGCAGCCTTATACACAAATTTACAAAAACCGCGGGTCAAAGGGTTCACAACAGGATATTGATCCCAGTGGGGTGAGGTCAGGAAAACAGAAGGTACCTGTGATTATGCTGGAAAACGACTATTAGAGACCCCATGGGGTCTGGGTTCCAACACTCCTTGAGATTAGACCTTCAAAAAACATGTGATGCTCCCACAGCTTGTGTTGTAGCAGTAAAGTCTGTATGGAACATACCTTAATGGGGGAGAAAAGCCAGGTGTGTCTGTAGAGAATGGAGGAAAGCAGGGAGTTTGGCATCTTTTGTTTGTTATTTGTTGATTGATACCTGTTGAATATTTTTGGGGTACTCCTATCAGTTCTCCCTTGCAAACTAGTGAGGCTTTTGTAATATCACTGTGTTCCTTTTCACTCCCACTCCCTTTAATTATTATTTTATGTGTATGAGTAATTTGACTGCTTGTATGTACTACATACATGCCTGGTGCTCTTGGTGGTCAGAAGAAAGCATCAGATGTGGAGTTACAGATGGTTGTGAACTGTCATGTGGGTGCTGGGAATTAAACTTAGGTCCTGTGGAAGAATAGCTAGTGCTCATAATCACTAAGTCATCTCTCCAGCCCTGATTTTTAAAGATATACAGGTTCATTTTGAGGTCAGTGCAGTGTGACTGTTATATGTAACTTTGAACTAAATTTCAGACATTTCCAAGTATTTGATCCTTTTTAAATAAAGTTTTATGTAAGTAATGCAACACATGAAGGATTAAAATTGAGTGTATAGACCCTATTTTGTAGGTAAACATATTAAATAAATAGAAGTTAGAATAGGGTGTTGGTGGCTTTTCCAGAGTTGTGATTGTAAACGAGGAAAGTAGAACAGCACTCATCAGTTTAACTTGTTTTAGATTTCTTTTTCTCTTTTTTGAGATGGTGTCTCTCACTGTAGCTTAGGCTAGTCTCCAACTCAGGTTAATTGTCTCTGCCTTGGGAGTTAGCCACCAAACCTAGCTCATCAGGTTTTTTTTGGTAGAACAAATCATGAGAAGAGAAGGTCCAGGACCTGGAGTCCTGGTGTCAGAATATATCTTAGGTTGGTCAGGAGCAGACTGGCTTATGTCATTTATGGAATTTATTGGAAGTTTGTTTTAATTGGGATCTGCAGCAGTGGAACTGATCTCAGGTAGGGCCGGACAAAGTTTTCCTTTATATTGGGCAGTTTCCTAGGCTTTTTTTTCTCTCCAGTGTGCTTCTCAACTGCTAGTCATCTTTAGCTCTGATCTTAATTGGAACAGTTCAGATACAGCCCCCTGAATCAGTGGTGAAGGCTGGAGACTTTGATAGTACTGATGGTATAGGTTTACTTTAACCACAGGGTCATGCAGTTTCTAGAAAACTGACTACCAGGTAATGTTGTCTTTTTGGAAGAGGAAGTCAGAGACTGTTCATTGGTAAGAAAGCTGACAGTAATACTGTACTCTCTAATGTCACTTGGGCCTAGGGAAAAAAAAAGGCAGAACTGTGAGTTTTGTGAGGATAGCAGGCTTGGTGGCTATGGATGACATGGCTGCAAGGGCCCTAATGTTCTTGTTCTCTCCTTTCTTATTTGGGGCTTACTTAGAACTCCGTTAACTGTTGATCCATCCACTCCCACATCCACTTTCACTTCTGTCTCTGTGCTTTTTGTAGACTCCACTGCCTTTAATCACTGCCCTTGTGAGCTGAGTCTCAAAACTGCTTCTCATCTTCTTGATGGGAGAATGTACCCTCCTCTCCCATGTGTCTGTTTTCTTGGCATTTTCCAGGTTCTTCTGCAAGAGGGACTTTTCTGTTTTCTTTCTCCCGTTTCTATGATTATGTTACTTTGCAGTTATGATTTCACCCCAAAACCAATGTCACTGACTTCTTTTTTGTTTGTTTTTTGGTTTTTCGAGACAGGGTTTCTCTGTGTAGCTTTGGCGCCCATCCTGGGACTTGCTCTGGAGACCAGGCTGGCCTCAAACTCAGAGATCCACCTGCCTCTGCCTCCTGAGTGCTGTGATTAAAGGCGTGCGCCACCAACACCCAGTGTCACTGACTTCTTGATGCCTTTGATTTATATTTTATAGGCTTATTTTGCTTTCTTACATGAGTTCTTATTGTATCCCCCCCCCCTCTTTTTTTTAAATGCTTCCCACTTTCCCCTTCCCCTGCAGTCTGGAACTTTAAGTGGCTCTAGAGACATCAGTTTCTTTAGTCTGCATGCCTGGTGTCCTCTGGAAGAGATGGATTAAGGTTAGAAGAGGTCCTGGTTTCCAGGGTTCTTTCTATCTTACCTTCACTTCTTCTGATCTTCTGAATGCTTGCCCTTCAACATTCTAGTCATGATTGAAGCTACCCAACTCTTAGTGAATTATAAATAGTTCATTCTTGTACATGTATATACAAATGAATACTTTTGTCTCATTGCAACAGAATATATTCTTGTCTATATGTATTAAGTTACTAAATTCACAAAAATCCTTGTGCGTTATATATAGTTATTGTCTTATTTTATACAAGAAGAAATGAATGCCCAGAGATTGTAACTGATTGACATTGTCAAATAGCCAAGAAAGAGCAGAGTGAGAATTTGAATGCAAACAATCTGTTCCTCCAGTGTCTGTATTTTAGCCACTACCCCTCTCTCTCTCCCTCTCTCCCTCTCTCCCCCACCTTCTCTCTCTCTCTCTCTCTCTCTCTCTCTCTCTCTCTCTCTCTCTCTCTCTCATAAAACTTAGCCACAATAAAACACAATTCTCACCTCAAAGAGGGGAAGAGAGGGTTTATTCTAGAGTTAGATATTAGTAACTATGCCCCAAGAACACAGATTCACTAACTCCAAATCCTGTTTCCAGCATGCCAGAAATTTTATGAAGTTTTATTAATAAAAGAAAGAAAGTAATAAATCAGGGCTCTGTAATGAATTGATAGAATCATCAGGTAGGTAGGTTATAGCACACAGGGAATTCTCCACTATAAGTCTCAGATGTTCTCTGGTGGCATTCTTATCTTTTGGTGGCCTATTAGTACATCAAAGGGTTTTACCTGTTAGTTACAAGTATTTTAGAGTAAAGACACAGAGGTGGACAAGGAATGTCTATTAAAGGGTGTAAGGATAGCTCAAATAGTTGTAAATTTGGCTCAGGGCATGCAACATCCAACCTCTCCACGTCATCAAAGTTCTCTTCAGCCTTGTAAAATGTTACCTGTAACATGAGGTTTTTGTTTTTGTTTTTGTTTTTTTTTTCTCATTGAAACTGTTCTTTAAAATTTCAAAAACTTCATATTAAGTATTAAGTCCTGTTTCAGCTCCCCACACCAGTCCATCCATAGCTATGTATCCTACTTCTCCTTCCTAGGGAGATCCCTTCCTCCTAGTCTTTTTAAACAGGAGAGAGAAGTAAGAGGCCACTGGGAGAGAAAACATTGGGAGTGGCAGCTAAAACTAAGGGCCATTTGAAGTGTTGTGTAGAAATCTAATATGGGCAAGATATCCAAGAAGAGTTTCAATGAGGGTCTAGTGATGATGGTGTGTCAGTGGGCTTGAACCAGACCCATGACTCATTGCAATGAACATTTTGCGGGTGGGGCTGTTAGAATGAAAGGATATGCTGTGTCAAACACCCCAGCTCCCAATGCCACTAGGATGAATGAAGAAGTGTTGGAAAGTTGGAGGATCAAGGTAGTTTTTTGTTTGTCTTGTTTTTTAATTGATTTTTGTGGGGGGAGACTATGAAGAGACTAGGAAGTGAGTGGTATTAGGGTGCAAAATGTGAAATTCCCAAAGAATCAATAAATAATGATGTTTTATATAAAAAGAAAGAAATCTAATGTAGTAGAAGCTTCCTAAAACACACATGTATGAAAAAGATCTAAATGGAATTGCCAAATAACAACGGTGATGAAGACATCTTTCATTCCCAAATGAAGTCTCCAGTTCTGGGAATGACATATCAAATTGAATTGTTGGCCAAAGGGACCCTATGGGACCCCCTCAAATAGCTAAGGCTGTTGGTTACTATTCATAAACTGATGGTAAGGACCTGTTGCTGAAGATAATACCTATACAACTCAATGAACAAGAAGTTGACTTGGTGCCTACTTAAAGCCTTCATTCCTATTAACTAATGTTCATGGTGCTGGATGGTTCTATACACAATACCAAAGGAGAAATGATAAGTACCAATGCAGCTACAAATCCTTTGAGCTACAAAGGTGACCTGCCTGAAAGATTCACTATTGCAATATTTGCACCAATCTTGTGGCAGTAAACAGCCAGTGTTTGACCAGATTTAAGGACCACTCTATGATATGGAACCCATCTACTCTGGTAGCCAAGAACCTGAGATTACATAGACCAGGGACCTAGGAGCAAACCAAATACTGTTATGCTAAAGGGCTGCTGTAATCCAGTGCCTTGCTCAGCCTTCATTAGAGAAGCTTCCTCATGCAGTAGATGGAAACAAATACAGAGACTCAAAGCCAGACAATGTGCAGAGAAGAAGAGACCATGGAATACTCATTCCTAATGGGCTATCTCTATCAAATCTTCCCCTGTCCTGCCGTAGTTTAAAGAATCCTGTAGAAGGGTAGGCAGAAAGAATTCAAGAGCTAGAGGATATGGAGAATACCAAGAACATAAGGCCTTCTAAGTACAGTAGGTACTGATGCACATATAAATTCCCAAAGAATGTGTGTGGTCTTGTGCACAGGGACTGTGCCAGATGGTGCTCCAGCACTGAGAGGAGAAGTAGACACAGGCCTCCACCCCTAACCCAGAAGCGATCTCCAATTGATAAATTCTTGTAAATGAAAATTTAGGTTTCTCCAATGGAGTCTCACTGGGTATACAAACCACTGTTAAGGGCAGGCCCCATGCCCAGCAGTAGATGGATAATGCAAAACAAACCCAGTGTCATTTTTTTTGTGTCATAATTCTTTGCCAGGGCTTTTTATTTGTTTGTTATTTAAACCTGTACAGGTCCTTTGGTATGGTTTCTGGTTTTGTGTTTTTATGGAATTTCTCTGTGTGTGAATGTGTGAGTCTCTGCATCTATATGTTTCTTGTACCTTTTCTCTGATTCTTTTACTTTTGATTGTTTTGTCCTATTCTGGTTTGTTTGTTTTTGTTTTAGTTCATTATTGTTTTTTAGATGCCTGTTTTCTAAGGAGAGAGAAAGAAAGGGTGTGGTTTTGGATGAGAGGTAATTTGGGGAAGTATCTGGGAGGAGTTAGGGGAGGGAAAACCATAATCAAAGTATATTGTATGAAAGGAAACCTTTTTAATAAAAGAAAAATAGAAAAAAAAACAACATAAAACAAAAACTCTATATAAGCAATTCATTTAATGCATATGTAGCTGTGGTTACTGTGGTGATCAAATCGGTTAACTCTAAATGGAAATGTACTATGTAGCCTTGCTAATTGTGGCTGATGGATAGGGGAAAATACTGATGGTACACCATGTATTGTATTCTATACCAACTGCTGAGGCCGTCATTCTTTGATGAGTTTTTAGCAGCCCTGTAATTTGGCTCTGTTGCTTATCTACTTTTTAGGTGAAGAAATTGAGGTTTAGGTGTAAGTGGTTTCTGTCAGATTATGCAGTTTGCAAAGACTCCAAACCTTGTAAAAAAACAATTCTCTCAGACTAGGATGAGCAAAGGTTGTTAGTTGACTCAGAGACCCATGCCACCTTGAGGCAGACAGGGAGTTGTGTTGTCTGTGGCCAGCTTCTTGTATATTTTGGCTTCATTTTATGTAGTTAGCGTTACCAGTTGCTCTCAGAGTTGTTCTACATTGGGCAGTCGGGTCTGTGGTTGGTGGGCAGAAGATAAAACTAGAGAGTTTATGAATTTGCCCAAAGCCATTTGGAATTGGAATTCTGATCTGTGTCTTAACTGACTCCTCTGACTTTCATTGCTTCTCAATTCTGAGAGCAGTTCTGGCTAAGGGCACTATGTTTGTAGCTAAAGACTGAGCCTTCTAGATAGTTAAGATGGCTGGTACGTGAGTTCTCCTCTCCTTCCACCTTCCCAAATTCTTTTTTCAGTGTCTTTTTAAAAAAATTATTTAAATTAGTAACAAGGTTGCCTCACATATCAATCCCAACTCCCTCTCCCTCCCTCCTCCCCCAACCCCTCCTGAAGCCCTATCCCATCCCCCCTCAGCTCTGCAGGGAGGTTGAGGACCTCCATGAGGGAATCTCCAAAGTCTCTCCTATCATCCCAGGCAGGGCCTAGGTCTTCCCCCATGTGTCCAGGCTGAGAGAGCATCCCTCCATGTGGAAGGTGCTCCCAAAGTCCATTCCTGTGCCAAGGATAAATACTGATCTACTACCCAAGGCCCCATAGATTAGGCCTCCTTACTGACACCCACATTCAGGGAGTCTGGATCAGTCACATGCTGGCCTCTCAGCCATCAGAGGAAGGAAATTCTTTGTAGTTATTCTTATGTAGTTTTAAAATGTGCATTATTTTATAACAGGGTCACAGCAGAAATTTGAAAGTCTGGAAATGAAAAGACATTCAGGAAAAAAAGTTTTTGCATGTCAACTTTACCTGTCTTCAGGGATAGTGTAGGAACCAGGAAACTCACCTGCTTAGTGTCTTGCTAGGATTAAGATCACCAATCTAACCATTTCTTATCCTTGCTCTTCTAGCATTTTCCCAGTTTCTTGATTAGGTTGACCAGTAAAATAAAAAGTTTTAAAGATCTGTAATTCCTGTTTAAAGTCAAGTAGAAGATACTAGTAGCCACTAATGGAAAGTGAAGTGTACCATTTATTCATTTGAAATAGAAGGCTGATATCCTGCTGATTCATCCTGTAGAAGCAAAAATGGATGACAGATGGGTAACCCAACAGAAAAGGTCAAGCTGTGGTGTAGGAGGAGAGATCTTTGGCACTGGATAAGATTTCAAACTTTCTTGATGTGGGAATTGAGCTTAGTGAGACCCAGAGGATGACTTTACTCTGATAAAGGAGATAAAGATCTAGAAGATGCCTTCTGAGGCAGTAGGGAAAGAGTCAGACTCTAGGGCTCTTTGTGATTCTTCTCTACTTTCCATTGCCATTCCCAGATAGCCTCAATGGGGTGAGACCTAATCTGAGATGGAATGCCAAAGGTTGTGACCACCAAGAAATATAAGGAATTCCTCAAAATAGAACTCTCTGTTGTGGGGGGGGGGGATAGTAAACATTACTCCCATGGCTGCAATGGGAATGATAAGGAGAGAATTACTCAACTATTACTTTATTAATTAATAATTTGAATTTTAGTCTTAGTGTTCTCTTGCATCATAAAAGCAATATAACAGAAATGTAGATTAGTGGTTTCCTAACATGGGACTTGTTAGTGCCTGAAAGTCTACCTTCACTACTCCCTAGCAGTTGATTCCCCTGTGATAGGGGAAGTCCTTCTATGTATATGTTTGTCTTATTGGTTAATAAATAAAGCACTGTTGGCCAATAGGGAAGCAAGAATGGTGGGATTAGGAGTCAAGGAGGGTTCTGGGAAATGTACTAAAGAGAGTGAGTTGCCATATGATCATGGGAAGAAAGCATACATGAGGCTGGCGTCCTCGATAGAAGTCCTCATAAAAATACATAGATTAATGGTTATGGTTTATACTTAAGACAGAGCTAGCAAATAAGAAATCCTAGTCATTGGCTAGCAGCATTGTAAACAATAAAAGTTTCTGTATGTTATTTGGGGGCCCTAAAGAGGCGACAGAACTCAGGCAGCTGGTGGAAAGAGTTATCGTTACACCCCTGCCTTCCCAGACATTGGGCCTTCTTGAAGACCATCTCATTACCTGCTTACTGAACCTGAGTTCTATAATTTAAAATCTGTTATTTTTTGGGGGGGGACGTACTTAACTATATTAAGTACTTGGTTTCCAGGCACTATATTACTGCCTGTGGTTTCCAACAGGGCACATTTGAACAGTTTGTGAAGTCTCTTCAGTGTTTAACTTCTTTTGTCATCTGTACTGATTATTACTGATTATTAGACTGTCTATAACATGTTTCTAGTTATTGACTCCTTGTTTGCTTGGAGTTAGTGCACAAATTAGATTAGCCTTTCTCTCTCTCTCTCTCTCTCTCTCTCTCTCTCTCTCTCTCCTTTCTTTCTTTCTTTCTTTCTTTCATTCAACAACTGGCAGTTTTTCTTTTTAAGTGGCTTTGACAAGACTCAGGTCAAAATTATTAAACACCAGGTAACCCTTTCTGTGCATCAGCTGCTAATGAGTTTGGGAAATTGAGATGTCATCTGGCAGACAAACTGATTTTCTTTGACAGAGGGCCTTAAAGTATTTGAAGAAAGGAACAGATTGTCATCCCTCCCAATCCAGTTGTCCCTGTGATCAGTAAACATGCTGTTGTTGATGTTCATTTCTTTTTGTTTGATTTACTAGAAGCTGATGGAACTGGTTTCTGCACATCTTGGGTACCCATTGTCGAGGTTATCAGCATTTCACCCAGGGTGTGCTTTAGATGCTGGCAAATCACCACTGTAGAGAATGGAAAGTTCTGGCTTCACCGGGGACAGCCTTAACCTTCAGGTAGAGCTCTACCAATCACAGGTTCTATATCTCTTATCTGAAGGGTGTGGAACCAGATTTTAGAGTGGAATATCTGCATATAAATAATGAAGTCTCCTTTGTGGGGTTAGAGTCTAAGGAGGAAGGGCATTTATTTTTGGGTGATTTGTACATACTATATACACATATCCCAAAGGTACTTTTATAAAATATTTCGATAATTTTCTTCATGAAACAAAGGTTTCATGATGTGTGCTTTGGGAGTCCCTTTATAGCCTGATTCTGTGCATACATCGATTTTTCTAATTCCTGAAAGAAATGGGTAACATGATTGTGTATGTGTTTCTTTTTATGCAGACACATACTGTATATATTATGCATAGTATATACTTGTAGTATATGGATATATAGAATACATTGCATACTTGTAAATAGTCTGCATACATGTATCTATGACCAAAAATTCATTTTGTGGTTATTAATAACAACTATGTCTTGAAGCAGAAGAACAGATTTCCTAGAGGGTAGAATGGTGCATGCAGTTTAGCCTTTCAGTGTACTATTGAGTCATGAACTAGGGTACTTAAACGCTGAAGAGTATTTTAAAAAAGTAGATTACTGTGTTGGGGATCTTTGTCTTCAACATTTGCTTACTCAAATTGAAGCAAGAATGTGGCAGATCCTTTGCTGACTGCCATTTCTCACTCTACAAACTGACCCTTGTAGAATTAAAGTTCAGCAGTCATATCCTGAGTTTACACTCTTGTCCCCTCTGTTCTAGCTTTTTGGTCTCTCCCCCCCCCCCCGTGTGTGTGTGTGTGTGTGTGTGTGTGTGTGTGTGTGTGTGTATGTGTATGTGTATGTGTGTACTATATGTAATCAATCTCAGATGGTCCTCCGGAGCCATCACTGTTATTGTTTGTTTGGTGTTTTAGAGAATATTTCTCAGTGGGTTTAGGGACTCATCAATCCAGCTACAGTGACTGGCCAATGAGCCATAGGGATCCACTTGTCTCTGCTTCCCCAGCATTGGTATCACAAAGATATATTACTATGCTGGGCTTTTCTGCATGGTTTTGGGGATCAAACTCAGGTCCCCATACTGACTGAGCCATCTCCCTAGTCATAGTTCTGTGGTTTCTGAGTACAATATTAAAAATAGTATGTTTATAGTGTTCTTTAATTTTATATTAGCATATATTGATTATTCAAAACTATGTGTCTCACTATGATATTTTCATTCATGTGAATATATGCTTTAATCACACCCTCTTCTGGCAGCTCTCATCTTCCCTTCCACTGGTTTCCTCCTTTTCTCCGATATGGACTTACAGTCTCTTGAAACCATCTTTTTTCTTTTGATCTTTAATGAATGCTTTCAAATATAGTAAATAAAATTCTCAAAGAATTAATAAAAATATATATTAAAAAGATGTATTGCCTCCCATGTTGTTTATAAATATGACTTGATTTGCTCACAAAACAGAAATAGCAGTAGAAGAAACCAAGTACTTAGATTCTAGGTTCATTTCACATTTGTACTCTGGATAACTTAATTGATCAGGACATTTCTTTGTGAGTCTGTTTTGCTACCCACATAAGTGATTTTGGATAGGAGAAGGTCTCCTAACTCACTTTTAGAGCTGGCACAGTTGTCTTGCAGTCTTCTATTTCTATGTCCAGTTGCTTTCAGTGTTTATTTACATCACTGTCTGCTTGCTCTTATCTTCATAGCTTGCATTGCTTTCTATATTTAATTTCAGTGTTCTATATGAGTATTCCAATAAATAATGCCTATACTATGTATATTCACTTTTGAGGGTGTTCCATGTGTTTGTATAAAACAGTAGGACTGTTTTAGCCAGGAATCCCTGAAGACTAATGAGACAGTTTTTCAAGTCACGTTAATGCTAATCACTTGACACATGGGAAGGACTTGGATGCCTATGCTCTGTTAGGTGAATTATGGCTCCCCTGGCTGACTCCTTAACATTTGCTCATGTAAATTGTTCAGTGACTTGTCCCATGTGATTCCAGTTAGAAGCACCTTTGATGTTTCAACCTGGGTCTCTTGATTCTTCATTGTATTTTCTGATTTTCCTTTGCTAGTTCCTAGAATGTACCAGTATAAAATTATAGATTTGAAAAGGAAATTCTGCAAGAGGAGCTGTTTACCTTATCTTGCTCTTATCAAGTGGTCAGGGGATTCAAACAGCACATAAAGGAAGATAGATTTATTGGCAAGCAAATCATTTATTGATTCTTAAAGGTAGATAGCAAGATTATGAATTGAGTGGTAAGAATGAAGAACATTTAGAAGTAAAAGCTTGTCTCTAAAGGAGAAAAGAAGAAAGCTGAGACAGTTTCAGAAGGAATACCTCTTGATATATAAGAAAAGATTTCCAACCACTGAGAGGGAAGTAGCACTTTTGGATGACAAACCTACAACCAATCAACCAATGCTGAGTATAAGAATTGCAGTTTCGCAGTCTGTGATACTGACTTAAAACTTGAATAAATGTGGCCATACATAAGAATATTTCTACTTAAAATGAAGTCTATTAGTTAATATTAGTAGACTCGTTTCCCTTAGAAGGACCTTATGTAAGGAGATAGCAAAATAGTTTATTTTTTTCTATGCAAGGCTGCTAAAGCTACTGGATTTCAGCTAATAATACTTAACAAAAGCCTATACCAAATGTTTTAATTAGAAACAATATTTTTAATACAATGATCTAGTAAGGCTATTGGTTTTGTATCAAGGAGATGAGATTGTGGTGCTATTTTAAAAGAAAATGTGCCTGTGTGTATATGTGTACCTATGGGTATTTGGTAAAGAACTGGTTGTGTAGGATTACTTCTTTATTTTTAATTATCACAATGTGAAGAATATTGTGCTCTTTTGTATAATCTTTATACTTATGATCTATTTATATTTGTATAACCACAGACTTGTAGCTTAAAAAAAGAATGAAGACCATTTAGCTGGATTTCTCTTATGGAGACAGCTTTGTGTCTTATCACAGTTCTTGGGGTCTCCTAACAGTCCTACAACCAATGGGCTAGCAGTTATTAATGAATCTTTGGACTGTGCTTATCTAGCTATATGTCATGAGTGAGATATCACTAATAGTTTGATTTTTCTATGGAAACCAGGGTGATTGAGGCTTCATCTCTGACTTTGAAGGTAGTGGGAGAGGTTGGCAGATAGCTCTTGCTCAGAGTTGAGAAGAGTCTATAAGGGTTTTAAGTCCTGATTGGCTCTGCAGAGGAGTGGCTTATATGTCTGGATGGAGTCTGAGGGAAAGCAGTTGCTCTGATGGAGATGTTGGAGTTTAGAGCTTCCTATTAAAGATAATGAGTACCTAGCCAGAAGACTTTGTCTTTCCTTTTCCTTTGGGATATTAGAGGTAATTTGGGTAACTTTTCTGAGCCCCTTGTCTACTCTCCAGCTGCCCATGTCAGTTCTGTCCTCCATCATCAGGTGACTTCATGGAGTTTAAATCTCCATCTCCTCCTTTTCTTACCTCTAGCTCCCTCTTCCCCTCTCTCATCATCACCCTCTTCCCTCTCTCCTCTTTCATTGTAGTTTCCTTTCTTCTTGCTAGCATGATGGTGCAAGTAAAGTCACCCCCCCAAGACTAAGAATTCTATTTTATTGAGAAATAGAACTGTGTTTATTGAATTCAGTAATTCATATTTTTTAATTCAATAATTGACTACAGTCTTCATATTATATGTATGAAGATGTAATTATTTAAGATGAGGTGATACTGGGTTACACTTGATGTTTTGTCTAGTATGAAAGAGATACAGATACAGAATGCCAGGAAACTACCAGCAGCTGGAGAGAGGCCTGGAGCGCAGCATCCCCTCGAACCTGTGGAGGGGAATGCCTTACTTACACTGTGATCTTGAGCATCTAGCCTATAGAACTATGAGATAAACTTCTGTTTTCCAAGCCTCTCACTTCATGGTACTTTTTTTTTTTTTTATTAGCAATGTAGGCAAAGTAACACAACAACCCATGAAGTGTTTTGTGCCACAGCTTCTTAGATAGAGGGTTGTGACTCCATGTGTGGGTTTATAAAATGTGGGGTTTATAAAAGAAATGGAAACAGCAAAGTTTCCAAATGCTGAACAAACTAAAAATGAATTGAAATGTATGACATACCTGAGGTATTTCTGATAGTGTTGTTCCATGTCACACTGTGTGATTTCTGTGTGGACTCTGAACGTAACATGCAGTGTGCACTCAGTGTGCTGTCACATCATGGAGTATAACATGGTGTGCATTGAGTGTACTGTCACATCATATAGCTCGAGTGAATCTGCCTGAAACTCCATAGCAGAAATTGACCAGAGACTGTTGTCCACTATAAATTAGTGGTTTATTGCACATACACAGTTTTCTGTTAGAAACACGTGCAGACATTGAAGCATACTGGTTTCCTAATAGAAAACAAAGATTTTGAAGGATCTGGGGAGATGGCTCAGTAGGTAAAGTTCATACCATGCCAATATGAAGACCTGAGTTCAGCACCCAGCATCTATGCAAAAATTCTGGCATGGTAGCATATTTCTATAATCCTAGACCTGAGGAGAAATAGATAGGTAGTTCCCTAGGTCCTGGTCTATTCAGTGGGCTCTATGTTAGTGAGAAACCCTGTCTGAATAAACAAAGTGGATGGCATCTGAGAAATGATTCTTGAGGTTAATCTCTGTTTTCTGCAGATGTGCACACAAATGCATCCCAGAATATATACACAACATATATATAAACAGAAACAGGAAACAATAAAAAAGGAAAAAAAGACTTAATGTGTTCCTACTTTTATTGTCATTGTATGTAAATATCAAATTAGTATATCTTTACATTATATTGTACTAGAATGTTTGATTTTTTTTTAAAAATGGCTGCTTGCTGACGAGTTTCATTAAAAATCATTTAAGGTGGGGTAGAGAGTCAGCAAATAAGAGCATTTGTTGTTCTTGGAGTGGACCCAGATTCACTTCCCAGTACTCACACACTGTCCTTAGAACCTTTGTAACTCCAGTTCCAGGAGATCCTCCACACTATTCTAGCCTTTGCAGGTACTGTACACACACAGTGCACATGTATATCTGTAGGTAAAACACCTGTACACATAAAAAATTATATATATAGTCTTGACTTGAGAGTAGACAACAATTTGCTTTGGTTTCCAAAATGGCCCTAAACATGCTTATGTTATTTTTATGGTATATATTTTTCTGAAGCAAATATTCTTAGCATTGATAATTATAAAATCAAAATGTGAATTAATTCTGAAAAGCATAGAAGATTCTATATATCCTGCATTATCAGATATTCAACCAAGACTTAACAATGAAAGCAAGCATATATCTCCTTACTATGCAAATCTTTTACCTTTAATGAAATTAATATATACCAAAGAATTATTTTGAAATAAATTTATTTATGATGTATTGCCAGGAAATGATTATTTTATGTACCTTTTTATTATTTGTTTACCTGTGGTCATATAAAATTTCTTGGATAAAAAGGGGTAGGGTGTGGTAAAGTGTTTAAGAAGTGTTTGCCTGTACCCTGGAAGTGAATCTACCTGTGAGAAAATGAAAAAGCAAACTGTGCCTTGATTAATTTATACTGTAGTGCAGATGCAGTGCATAGGCATTTCTACCATTCTCAATCCTGGTTCTCTACCACTTTAGGTGTAGGTTGTCTTTTAAGCCACAATGAACTGATTTTTCTCATCTGTACAATTGGATAAAGATATACTAATCCTGGGAGTTGTGGGAAGATGAAATGAAATTGTGAATATTGCCAAAGAGTCACAGCCAAGTGTATAATAGGCAGCACATGGCTACTGTTGGTTGCATTCCCTTTGTAACAGATTCTAGAAATTTAATTCATCATTGTCATTGAAGACAAACTTGGGTGTATATAGAATGAAGGGCTTTTGAGTTTGATAATTTTTAAAGCATGTGGTTGTTGGCAGATGTTTATAGTAGTATAGTAGTACTGTTCAATGTAAGTAAGAAAGTGATGGGGATATTATATATATTATATATATATATATATATATATATATATATATATATATATATTAAAGCCAGAAAGAGAATGCTGTGCCGGTATATACTATAACATGTATGGGTGTCCAAAAACACCATTTTCTGTGAATGAAGCTAGTCACAAAAGATAATATTTATACCCCTGTATGAAATATTATGAATTGATAAATCCATTGATTCGAGTGTATTGGTTACTTTTAAATGTCAGCCTGCTGCAACTTATAATTACCTGGAAGGAGCCTAAATGAAAAATTTCCTAGATCAGTTTGTTCTGTGGATATGTCTATGGGAGGTTGTCTTGACTGTTAATTGATATGGGAAGACCAATCCCATTGTGGGTGGTGTCATTCCCTGGGCACATGGTTCTGAAGTATAGCTGGGAAAAGAAAGCGAGGTGACAGCAGAACAAACAGGAAGTTTGTTCACTCTTCACTTTTGACTGTGGATGTGATTAGCTGCTTGAGTTCCCACCCTGACTTCTACTCAGTGATTGACTGTGACTTTGAATTGTAAGCCAATAAAACCCTTCCTCTCCAAATTGCATTTTGTCAGGCTGTTTTATCGTAACAACAGAAATGAAGTTAGAACATAGAGAAGTATGAAATAGTTGAGGGGTCTTGAATTGGTGAATCATGTTTGGAACCAAAGGTGGTGCTTATGCAACATGATGGGTGTACTAAGCATCATGGGATTGTATATTGACTATGCAGGGATGACATGGTATAAGAGGCAGGCAGGATTTAGCCAGTTATCAGGACAGCGAATAGTGGTCCTGATCTTCCAATTATGACAAACACTTAGGATATCAGTTTGATCAATTTGGGTTCCTAAATTTATTCTTAAGGTTTGGGGCCATTTTTTTCATTACTTTTCTTTCTTTCTTTTTTTTTTAAATCTCATAAATTTTTACCATGTCTTCTTTTTTTAAATTTTATAGTCATTTTTATTTTTTATTTGAATTAGAAAGATTATTTTACAATCTTTTTTTTACAACTATTGTAATTGTAATTGTAATTGTTTTACAATGTCAATCCCAGTTCCCTCTCCCTCCCCTCCTTCCCTGCCCTCCCCCACTAATTCCCTACCTATCTGCTCCCCATGGATGATGAGGCCTTCCATAGGTGGTCTTCAGAGTCTGTCATATCCTTTGGAATATGGCCTAGGCCCACCCCCTTGTGTCTATGTTCAGGGAGTATCCCTCCATGTGGGATGGGCTACCAAAGTCCATTCTTATGCTAAGGTTAAGGACTGATCAATTACAAGGGGCCCCATAGATTTCTGAGGTCTCCTCATTGACCCCCAATTACCATGTCTTCTTGTTAAGTGGTTGTATATATATCTTGAACACATGATAAATCATTTCATCCATGCTGCTAATTAAAAGCTAGCTTCTGGTATTGATGAGAACTGTCTGTAGTAGGGAATGTGGGCTTCTGACTAGAGTCCACGTAATGATCAGGGAACACCCCTTGGAGGAGAGTTTTCAATTAAGATACCAAAAAATTTATCTTCCTGTATCTAGCATGTAAATTATATGCTACATGGTTGGTGCTGAGGTATTTTGAATGGCAAACAATATAACAATATAAACTTTTAAATATTACTAGTGCTCCTTCTATAACATTTGTTAAATACATAATGATGCAGAGTGAAATTACCTTGTCTTGTGCCCAACAATTACTTTCACTATGGAAACCATTTTTATATGTAGGAAACATACATATTTCATCATATTTATTGTAGGTATTTTATTATATTCACATAATGTATTCTTATGCTTCAAATGACTACCTGGTTAGATAGATATTTGCCTGACTATATCAAGTTCATTCATTTTGCCTGAAAGATACTCATGATTGTGTTAACCATTGAAAACTGAATCCTGTTTTGTGATGTAACAAATGATGATAATTATTTTCTTCTCCATGTTTATGTAAATGTAATTCTTATTGAGGAAAATCCATGACAGATGTCCTATGGAATAGACGTATAGAGGAGGAATTGACCATCTTGGCCAAGGAAATGGATGTTGACTTGAGGTTGGCTCCCTTAGTGATGACTTGGACACCTGAGTTGACAGATAGGGAGATTTTCATTCATCAGCAGTGGAGGGGAAGTGGTTATGGGGTGGATTTTCTAGTTAATGTATACACTGACATGTTTGGGTAGTAATTTTCCAGCCAATTTTCTGTGTCTTCTGTTTTCCTTGTGTTGACTTCCTATAGAATCTCCTAATGAAAACTGTTTTTTTTTTAACCTTAAAAATATGTTCTTTAGTACATTAATCTATAATTTAAAAATCAAATTCATAAAGGGATTTTCTACTAGCAGAGCTTAAATTCTGATGAAGTGTAATATTAGGCCTGCCTTTGTACAAATCATGAAATTGCCTTTGGTAGATGGGAGAAGAATGGAGGAAAATAAGTGTTATTTTAAATGTTAATATCAGCTGAGTTTGTGTCCCATCTTCCTAATTTCTACTGGTGTCTAGATTAATCTACTGTATCATATCAGTTTACAGAGGGATAATATTGAATCAAGCATATGGATCTGAACTCATCTCCCTAATAGCACAATCTCTTCATCAACTTTCACTCTCCTATGAGAATCTCATTCTCATGACTAGTACTTTGTGTACAATATTTCACCCCAGGCTTCAGCATGAATAAACCTCAAGGGAGCTCTTTATCAAGTCAACATTCATTGTTCAAAAGGATTGTACTTTTCAGTATTGTCTCAACAACACCCTCTATCCCTGTGGTCTTTCATCTTTTTCAAATAGTCAGTTTAGAAAACCTATTGGAGTGGTTTCACACAAGCCGATTGACTCTGTTGGCTTTATTGCTGGAAACAGGCCTGAAGCTTTACCAGTTGTCTTCGTTAGACTGTGAGTATGTGTATTTATTTAATAGAAAGTATCAGGTATATGTAAGTATCCTACAGAATTCTAAGGAATGGAATGCCAGGAGGACATGATGGGATGGCAAATTCTGAGCTTGAATCATAGACTCTACAGCTGGTGGGAAAGTAGGCAGTTCAACTAGACCTCCATTACAATATAATGGCTGTGAGAGACAGGCTGCGTGGGACTGTAGCAGGAAATACCCAGACTGTCCATTTCATGACAATTGTTCTTTGAGAATATGAAGCCTTTTACAGCTGACTAGTTTGGGTGGGTCTTCTACTTTTCCATCTGTTGCCAGCTGACATCTATGGTGATATCTTGATCGTACAAATAAAGCCTGTGTGAAGGTCAGAGATTAGAGCTTGCTACAGGCTAATCATAGAGGTTTGGAGGGCTGTACAGATAGGAAGTGAGATACCTGAGCAAAAATAGGATATAAGCAGGGAGAAACAAAAATTCTTTCTCTTGTCTGCGGAAACACTGAGGAGGTAAGTTGTGGAGGTGGCTTGCTTCTTCTCTCTGATCTTTCAGTGTTTCCCTCTATACCTGACTCTGAGTTTTTATTATCTAGACTAATTATCTCCATTTACAGACATCTATGCTGAGGAGCTGGATATGATATCTCATGGTCTGATTTTTTAATTTATATGTCTTATGCATGTGTCTTAGGGTTTTATTGCTAGGAATGTCACATAACCATGGCAAGTCTTTTAAAGGAAAACTTTAATTGGGGCTGGTTTAGTCCATCATTGTCATGACGTTTTGCAATGCAGACAGACATGGTGCTGGGGAGGTAGCTGAGAGTTCTATATCTGTATCCACAGAGAGGAGAGAGAGAGAGAGAGAGAGAGAGAGAGAGAGAGAGAGAGAGAGAGAGAGAGAGAGAGAGAGAGACAGAGACAGAGAGACAGAGAGACAGAGAATAAGCCTATCTTGATCATTTGAAACCTCAAAGCCCACCCATAGTAACATGTTCCTCTAACAAGGCCACACCCACTCTAACAAGGCCACACTGCCAAATAGTGCCACTTCCTATGAGCCTATGAAGGCAATTTCAGCCAAACTGTCACATTCCATTCCCTGTTCTCCTCCATGGGCTTATAGTCATACTATAATGCAAAAGCACATTCAGTTAAACTTCAGTATGTCCCTTCTATTATACTCTATCACAGTCTCAACACTATTTACCAATCCAAAGTTCAAAGTCTCCCGAGACTCATGGCAATCTCTTAATGTAAGCTCTGCAAAATCAAAATGCAAAAACAGATCACATACTTCCAACATACAATGGCACAGGATATATATTACCATTCCAAAAAGAAGGAAATAGAGCATAGTGAAAAATTATTAGACAAAAGCAAGACACAAGTGTCAAACTCCAAACTGTACCTCCATGACTGAATTCAAAGGGCTCTTCTGGTCTCCAACCTCTTTCAGTGCTGTTAACTTCAGCACCCTTCTTTTTCATGGGCTGCTTCCACACATGGAAACTTTCCTTAGCAGGTATCCCACAACTCTGGCATCTCCATATCTTGGGGTTTCCAAGGCAAGCCAAGCTTCACATTTACAGCTTCATGCAATGGTCTCTCTAAGCCTCCATGAAAGACACCCCTGACTATACCTGACCTCAGTGGCTTTCCTTAGTTGCAGAGGGAGATTTCATAATCCCTTTCCTGTATCCTTGATTCTTAGTCCATAACCATGTGGCTGAAGCTGTCAAGTTCTGCTGCTTGCTGGAGCTGAAGCATGGTCCCCTTGTTCAAATATATTTTCAACATCTTTCTGTTCTCAATGACTTTGTTTACTATCTAAGCTCAGTTGTTTTGGAACTCTTCTCTGTAGACAAGACTGACATCCAATTCAGAGATCTGTGTGCCTCTGCCTTCTAGAATTAAAAGCATGTGCTACCACACTAGCCTTAAACCTTTCTTTAATTCCTTTTCACAAATTGGAAGTTTGGCTGGGTGTCTTAACCTGAGGTCACCACTCTCTTTATTCCATTTAGGTTCTGTCTTTTCTTTAATCTTTTTCCTGGTGTTCTTTTGCTCTTCAAACTGTACATTTTGTATTTTTCCTTTTGTAGCTTGCTCATTTTCATTATAGATTAGCATAAGACTGGCTAATAACCACAAAACACAGTCAATACTAGGCTGTTTTGAAATTTCCTCTGCTAAAGCTGTTAATACAAAGCTTTTCAATTTTGTCTCCAGCAGATTTTTGTTGAATAAGAGCATAAAACTGGCACATCTTTGGCAGAATGTTATAAGAATGACCTTTAGGCCACATAGTAATATTCCTCTCCTCAGAAACTTCTTGAGTTGAGCCACCACTGTTAAAATCACCCTCATCCCCACTGTCACTTCTATTAGTGTGGCCTATTAAGCCTAACTTAACGTTTTCCCAATCCAAAGCCCTCAAATCCACATGCCTCCAAACAGAAAAATGATCAGGCCTATAAACAGCAGTACTTTAATCCCTGGTACCAACTTCTGTCTTAGTCAGTATCCTATTGCTGTGAAGGGACACCATGACCACAGAAACTTATGCAATGAAAAGCATTTAATTGTCACTAGCTTACAGTTCAGAGGTTTATTCCAATATAGTCATTTTGAAAATCATGACTGCACACAGGCAGACAGGGTACTGGAGAGGTAGCTGAGAGTTCAGTATTTACCAGGAAGAGAGAAACTCTCTCTCTCTCTCTCTCTCTCTCTCTCTCTCTCTCTCTCTCTCTCTCTGTGTGTGTGTGTGTGTGTGTGTGTGTGTGTGTGTGTGTGTGTGTGTGTGTGTGTATGTTTGTATGCTGTTGAGGTGAAATATCATGGGCTTTCTTGTCCATCCCTGACAATCTTTCTCTTCTTTTAACCCATCACTCTCATTTTGTCTTTATCATGGTTTCTGTCTTTTCTAGATCTACTGGGGGGAAGGCACTATGTAGACAATTCCAAGTTGAGATATTTTTAGATTCTCAACCCCGACCATAGTCCTGTTTTAGCAGATTATGTTTTAACCTAATCAAGCTCCTATCCTTTAGGTGTGTTCTCTATTCTGCTTCCTATACCTTTCATGGATGTCATGTTCTTTAATTGTCACTTGTGACAATGTATTCTTTGATATCAGCCTATGTCCTATTTTGCTAGCATACCTTTTTAGTATTTTGTTTATAATAGATGCTAGTTTAATGCTAGAGAGAGAGAGAAAGAAAGATCCCTTGTTGACCTCATCATTTATTTAAATGTCTCAGTTTTGACAGGCAAGATTCTAGAATCATCTGTCATCTCCTGAAATAGAAGGTTAGAAGGAAGCCATGGCCCAATAAAATTATTTTTAGCATCTATGGGATTTTTTTTTTTTCATTTTGTCTCCATCTGCTCATCATGATGGGATTCAGCTCTTGTCTTTGCTTTTCCTTCTAGAAAATATTATGAGGGATGCTGAGGACTTCATGCTTTGGGCAGAGACACAGTGCCATTGGAATTAGAAATTGCCACTTCTGAGAGGATGCTGGGAATCTGCAGAGGGAGACGGAAATTCTTGGCTGCCTCTTTGAGTCTGCTCTGCATCCCAGCCATCACCTGGATTTACTTGTTTGCTGGGAGCTTTGAAGGTAAGAACAAAAGCCAGGTGAAAGGGAAATTGGGAGGGCAAGGGAGGACAGGCTATTACAGAGCCTTAGAAAAAGCCTGGAAGCCCTAGTGTTCCTTGGGTAAACTATTGAATTAATGTTGCTTGTCATGAGAAATGACATCTAGCATCCCACAGGTAGTTGGAGGAAGTTAGCAAGGTGAGGAATGAAAGAAAAAAAACTAGACTAAATTAAAATATACATTTCTGTAGTGACAGGGAGTGGGTAGACAGATGTCCAAAGCCTGTTTGGTCACATGGTCCCTGTGCTAACACAGGGGAGAAAGCTCAACCTTGATGAATGTCTTGGCTTTCCTGAAACCAGGTACTCCCTTCTTTGATCTGTCTAGTCATTTGTTCACACATTCAATGTTTTCTTGCTTGTTGACATCCTCAGTAAACCTAATGCTGAGAATAGGAAGATAACAGATTGAGTCATACACTCTGTCATGGAGGAGACAGACAGGTAGGCGTGTATGCTGTAATAGGGAAGGCAGAGTTCTAGGGGAGAGGCTTGTAGGGGCCATCAGGCTCAGGCTGGGGATGAAAGATTATCCTTCATACTGATGAGAACTTTGGGGATGATGCACATGAATTGCCTTCCCTGAACAAATAAAAGGGAATGACATTTTTTGCCACTCTCCAGAAATGAACAGGAAAGACAAGCCCCACCATTCTCCCAGCCAGCTATTTTGAATGTAGTGTAATAATATCTTGATTGTTGGTGATTCTATCACTGCTTCAGGGAGGGAGGGTGGTGTAGATGTGGAGACTCCCTTTTTTAATTTGTTACACACTTGAATTAGAAAAAAAAAAAACCTGCATGATAGTCTGTGTCAACAATGTCACTACTATGTGTATGAACATTTCCTTGGTGCATAATTTTCTTGACCGCTCAAGGCTACCTTTTAATTAGGTGCTTGGCTCTACATTTGGAGCTTGTGTTAGAAAGGCTGTATATGAAGATGACAGAGCGATGCACTTGCTGAACAGAGGTGATTTTTTTATTTAAATATGTATTATTTTTAGTTATGTATAGTGAGTATATCTGCATTTGAGTGTGTGCACATGAGTGCAAATGCCCAAGTAGGCCAGAGATGTTAGATACCCTGGAGTTGGAGTTACAGACAGTTGTAAGCTGCCTGATGTGAGAGCTGGGAACTGAACTTTCTTCCTCCTGAAGAGTATCAAGTGCTTTTCACAGCTGAGCCATCTGTCTCAACCTCAGAGTGGGTTGATTCTAGATACTATTATGTAGACTGGAGCCATGGGTAGATATTGGATTTTGGCAAGGAATTTTACTAGATGCTATGGGACCTTTATGCTTTGAGGTTGTAGAATTAATTTTGTTTCAATTCTAAAACATTAATTTATTCTTCGATGGTTTTATACATACATATGATTCATCATAGGCACACCCATCCCTCCACCCTCTCTTTTCATCTGCTCATACCCACCAACCCCCTTTTCCTTCTATCAAGTCTCTGTCTCATTTTTGTATCATTTGTTTTTGCTTAATAATGTACTGAGTTTAATGATGGTTATCATGAGCATTGGTGCATTAGTAATAATAGTGATTGTGATTCTCTAGTATCTTTCATCTGCCATTAGCTGCACTCTCTGGTGGCCCCTTCCCCATCTATGAATGAATTTATTGATTCAGTCATCTTGTGTGAACTCTCTGTCAGCAGTCGTAGCTGCTTTGAGTTCATGAGTGTCATGTCCATGTTATGCCCATAAGACTGTTGTTAAAGGCCCTTCTCTTTATTCTTTAGCTATTATGTTCTTTCCAACCCCTCTTCCATGACATTCCCTAGCTGTTGGGGGTGGGGTGATGATATGCATGTCCTATTTAATGCTAACCATTTCATAGTCACTTGTTCTAGTACCTTTATTGCTCATGATTCTGGGCCTTAACTGTCATTCTGTCATGTTCTTGTATCCTTTTCCTATCAAGTTGGAACTGTAGCATGCAAGGTCTAACACTGGGGGAAAGACTACTGTAGAATTTTGATTCATACTCAGTAGACAAAAAAGTCTGAACTAATCTTGGGGAAAAATTATTTGTTAATGAGATAGTTTAGTTCTTACATACTTGATGAGGTCAAGAATAACCTATAGGACAAACCCCTGGATATACCTGTTTGGGAGTTCCTAGATTGCTTTAGTTTACTGCAGGTAGTACCATTCCAAGAGCTGGGGCCCTAGAGTGAATCAAAAGGAGAAAGCAAGGTGAGCACAAGGGTTCGTTTTTCTTTGCTTGCTGCTATGCAATGTGACCAGCTGCCTCAACCTCCTGCCACCATGCCTTTCCTGCTGTAATGCATTTAAGTAACCTGATCCAAGTTAAGCCCTTCCTTCCTTAGGGTGCTTTTGTCAAGTGTTTGGACACAGCAACAAGAAAAGCAACTAATACGAGTGGTTAATACAGTAGAGTTACAGTATAGATTGAAGACAGGGTTGGGTCAGGTTGCTTAGATGGTGTTGGTTTTCCTAGATCTCCCTTCATTCCTCTGGTTGGCTTCTCTGCATTGACTTCTCTCCAGATAATGTTTCTTATATGGAGGACATTTGAGGATTGCTCTGTGCCTGGCTGCAATGAGCTGTCTGAGAAGGTTGTGAAATGCCCCTAGGAGAGATGTGGAAGCAGAAATTCATTGTCCTGAGATAGGGGTAATCATCTAGGATGACTTGCATGACCTGACTCTATGATCTGTAGACTTCAGAGGAGTGGCCACTAGCAGTCGAAAGTCATCTTTTTGTGACATACCCTGCCTGTTGCTGCTGATACCAGTTTCCTTAAAGGAGGTGCTGAACATAACATTCTTCTCTGTTATTAATCATCACAGTGCTCTCTATGCCCCACTCCCTGACACTCATAAGTCTTTTGCTTTATAGTAGGAGGTACCATAAATAACAGAGGGTTGCTACCTGAATTAGTGGAATTATGAATCATGTTTTCAGTGGGCTTGCTTATTTTCCAACTCTGGTTAATTTCATTGGGTTTCCTGAGCGCAGAGCCCAGAATTTCATTGCATTTCACTGATTGTTTCGATTAATCTTCCTGCCAAGCTGCCTGAACCCTGTTGCCACATGGGCGTTTTCCACCAGGCCACCCGAGTTCCACCCGCCACCTCTTTAAGGTCCCAAGTAACATACGGAGACTTATATTAGGTCCAAATGCTGCTTGGCCAATGACTAGGATTTCTCATCTGCTATTTCAGTCTTAATTATCAACCATAACATAAGACTTATGGAGGATGCGGATTGTATTCTGTTTTCCTGGTGGTCATATGGTGACTCCAGAGCAGACAGCAGGAGCAAGAGCAAGAGCAAGAGCAAGAGGACGATTTCCTTCTTTTCCCTGCTTATATTCTGAGTCTGCCTGCTATGTGACTTCCTGCCTGGATCGCAAGACTTTTTACTCCATTTCTCAGAATCCTCCTCGACTCCTAGTCCCATCTATCTTATTCTCCTATTGGCCAACAGTACTTTATTTGTCAACCAATAAGACAAACACATATACAGAAGGACTGTATCATCTCCTCTTTTTTGTTTAAATAAAACGAGGGGTAACTTATATTTTATATTAACTGAAGAAAACTATAGCCATAACGATCTGTCTTCAACTCCATCAAAGTCCACAGAAGGATAATATATAAACTCTAGAGTAAACAGAGACATCTCACTACCTGGACAGTCACCCAAAGTTCTTCTGTAATGTTGGAACAGCCAGCTTCAGCCCTTAGGCCACAGTTTGTCTGTCATACCTCTCCATTTTAGCAGGAACCCTTCAGGATTGTTCATCTTGTTTTGTAAGTTCAACGGTCACTTTCGTGTGGGTCCTGCATGTCCAGTTTATACAGCAACAAACAGTCCAGGCAAGAGCAGAATCTTGCCCTCCCTGTTGAAAGAAAACTCCATAATGAGTTTATTCAATGCCCATCCTCCTTTCTGAAGTAATTGGTGTGTCAAGAACAGTTGTGTCTCACTGTCAAGAAAAACCCTCAACCATTTAAATGCCACATATTCTGTAGGTCTTTGAAAGGTTTGAAGAATGTTTATCCATCTCAAATACATCTTTGTATATGTAAAAAACCTAACTAACCTAACTGTAGTTTGTGACTATTATAGGTGACTACACAATCTATAGGTGACTATACATTTTAAAAGATCTGTATAAACACAATACCTAAACAAGAGGAGACAAATACATATCACAAAATTGACCTTAAAGTTGTATCAATAAATGAAAATCCACACCAATGTAAAATATTCATTTCCATATCCTATTCCCCTTTTTTTCCTTTAAAAAGAGATTTACTGTGATCATTACCATTTGTGACTAACCCCATTTAAATGAAAACAAACATTTATAAACAATATTTGGGAATTTGGGCATTGTTCATTCCAAACTGCTTCCTGCTAGTTGGGGGCGATGTGTATACCATGAGGATCATGATAAAGCACTCTATTTTTGGCCTCTGCTTCTGGAGTGGTGGGATTAAAGGCGTGTGCCATCACACGCAGCTACTCTTATTTCCTCCTGTTTCTTTTTCTCTCACAATCCTACAATATTTTTAAACATACTGTAAACCTTTACAGGTTTTTCTTCATCTGAATCTGTCTTTACTGTAAATCTTTTCCCTTTTCTTGCCATGCAATCTTTTATCTGTTAAACAACACCGCCAAAATTAAAGCTGCGGCAGCCGCTGTCTTTCAAAGATGTCGGGGGCATGTTTACTGCCAGCTCTGAGACCTGTGCTCACTGCCTTGGTCTATACTGCAGTCAAGCAGCATGCTGCACGCTTGGAGATGTGGCCACTACCACTGCCAGCTTCTTGGGTCACGAACCCATGACCCTGGGTTTCAAGAGTCTCATTCTCTACCAACTGAGCTAGCCGGGCCTCTTAAAAAGATGCCCTGTGGATTTTTTGGCTTAGGCTAATTCAGGAAACCCCTCTTAAAAGAACCACTTGAGTCTCTGCTTGTCTCTAGCAAAACAGACCACCGAGAAAATGCTGCTAACAAGAAGTCATACTTGTCTCTGTTCTTTTACTGCTAAGATCCCTTTTTAAGCTTTTGTGAAGTTGACTAGTCTCGGGAGTCAGCTATCGGTGGTGAGAGCACTGAATCCTAACTCCTAGAACTCTCCACGTCTGCAGGTCATCTCGGGAGTGCTGAGTCCAACTCCCAAGAGCATGGGATAGTGTGAGTGTAAGGAAGCTGCTCCAATGCCACATAGCAGCTCAACTGGGTGGACTGCGGAGGCAGGTTCTTCACTTCCTCTGGGAACTTCGGGGCATGGGGTCATCCCACTTGCTCACACCATTCTGTATTGATAAGTCTTTACTCCAAAGACACCCGAGCCCTGATGCCACGTGAGTGCTTTCTGCCAGCCTCCGGAGTTCTGCCTAACCAGTTCTGCCCGGCACATTATGGCCCCAAATAACAAACATTTATATTATTTTACAGTGTTGCTGGCCAATTGACTAGAAACTCTTATATGCTAGCTCTGTCTTAATTATCATAAGTCTATATATTTTACCAGACTTATCAAGGATACCTTCTGCTGATATCCTCTTCCCAGGCTCACATGGCGGTTCTATAGAAAAGAGAGCAGTAGGAAGAGCAAGAGCAAGAGGATGATTTCCTTCTTTTCCCTGCTTATATTCTGAGTCTGCCTGCTATGTTACTTCCTGCCTGTATCTCAAGACTTCTTTACTACATTTCCCAGAATCCTGCTCGACTCTTAGCCCCAATATCTTACTTTCCTATTGGCCAACACTACTTTATTTATCAACCAATAAGACAAACACATACACAGAAGGACCTCCTCCATCACCTGATGGCTAAGGATGTTGAGCAGTTTACGTGTCTTTCAGCCATTTTACATTCCTTTATTGATATTTCTCTGTTTAGTTCTGTACCCCAATTTTTTTGTTTTTGTTTTTTGTTTGTTTGTTTGTTTGTTTGTTTGTTTGTTTTTGGGTTTTTGATACAGGGTTTCTCTGTGTGGCTTTGGAGCCTATCCTGGCCCTTGCTTTGGAGACCAGGCTGGCCTCGAACTTACAGAGATCCGCCTGCCTCTGCCTCCTGAGTGCTGGGATTAAAGGTGTGTGCCACCAATGCCTGGCTGTACCCCATTTTTTAAATGAATTATTTAGTGTTTTGGTGACTAGCTTCTTGAGTTCTTTGGATATTTTGGAAATCAGCACTCTGTCAGCTGTGGGGTTGGGTGAAGATATTTTCCCATGCTGTGGGCTGCCATTTTGTCTTGTTGACTGTGTCGTTTGTCTTACAGAAGCTTCTCAGTTTCAGGAGGTCCCATTTATAAATTGTTGATCTCAGTGTCTGCTACTTGTGTTATGTTCGGGAATTGATTTCCTGTGCCAATTCGTTCAAGGGTACTTCCCACTTTCTCTTCTAATAGGTTCAGTGTGGCTGGATTTATTTTGAATCCTTGGATCCATTTGGACTTAAGTTTTGTGCTTGGTGATAGATGTCAATATATCTGCATTATTCTACATTTCCAACTTTGTATGTACTAACTCATATATGGATATTAGACATAGAGCAATTGATTACCAGCCTACAATCCCTACCTCTGAGAACCTAGGAAACAAGGAGGACAGTAAGATAGACTTACAAGGTCCCCCAGTAAAGGGGAAAGTGAAAAGAGCCCCTGAACAAATTGGGAGCATGTGGGAGCAGGGAGGTAGGAGAAAGTGTAGGGGACAAGAGGATGGGGGAGGAGAACATGAGGGATCAGGAAGGTTCAGTGGTGAGATGAATAAAGCAGAGCAAGAAAAGAGACACATCAATAGAGGGAGCCGCTATAGGTTTAAAGAGAAATCTGGCACTAGGGAATCGTTAAGATATCCACAAGGATGACCCCAACTAGGAGTCTAAATAATAATGGAGAGGCTACCTTAAATGTCCTTCCCCTCTAATCAGAATGATGCCTACCTTAAATGCCACCCTATAGCCTTCATCCAGTAGATAATGGAAGCAGAAGTAGAGACCCACAGCTAATCACTGAGGCGAAGTCCTGCACTTCAGTTTCAGATGAACAAAGGGGTCATGACCATGCTATGGAAACCCAGAGATACAGGTGACCTGAGTAAGTGGGAACTCATGGACCCCAGTCTGACAGCTAAGGAGCCAACATAGGACCAAACCAGGCCAACTGAATGTTGGTGTCAGCTAGGAGCACTGGGCAGGCTATGGGGCCTCTGGCAGTGGAACCAGTATGTATTCCTAGTGCAGGAATAGAATTTGGGAGCACATTTCCAATGGAGGTATACTCTTACAGTCTAGATACACAGGGGAGGGACTAGGTCCTGCCCCAAATGACTTGACAGATTTTGATGATACCTCATGGAAGACCTCACCCTCCCTGGGAAATAGATGGGGGATGGTATGGGATGTTAGTGAGAGGCATGGGAGGATGGGAAGGAGAGGGAACTGGGAT
Organism: Cricetulus griseus; assembly: GCF_003668045.3. Lineage (NCBI taxonomy): Eukaryota > Metazoa > Chordata > Mammalia > Rodentia > Cricetidae > Cricetulus > Cricetulus griseus. The sequence continues at coordinate 149,296,186 of NC_048596.1, read as the reverse complement.
TGATGTATAAAATAATATTGTTTCTAATTTAAATAAAATTTATTAAAAAAGGAAGAAAACTCAGATGAAATCTTTTGTGTAATGTAAGTCATGACTGTTACTCTTGAGTCCACACATTTAGACAGTGGCAGTATTCAGGGAATTTATTCCTCCTCCTGTGCTGATGTTCCATTCCTTTTACGAAATGGCATAGTACCTTGTATAACCTACACTTACACTACTATAGTCTTTAAGTTATTCCCAAATGACTTATAATAAATAGTATCTAATATAAGGTAAATGCAATATTAATGGATGCTAGACTGCTCTATTTAGGGAAGAATGATGAGAAAATAAAGTGCATTGAAAACACAGAATGGGGTGGGATTTTGCTTGGCTGGAGGACAGAAAAGGGCTGCACAGAGAAGCTTAGCCTTGAATGGTCAGTTGGAGTATTCTCATGACCCAGGGGAAACCATGGTGTTACATTAGATGACAGGAGCAAAACATCCCAAGCATTAGGAAGACTAGAAAGTGATCTGTGGATAATGGGTCTCCACATTCTGTTGTTCATTGATGAGGAGGTTTGATGAGGGAATGAAACCTAAGGATGTCTATCTAGGCCACTGTGATGATGGCTGATTTTTTGTGTGTACTCTAAACTTCGTGGTCATCTTATCTTCGAACTTTTCATACCTGTTCAGTCCATGTAACAAGGGGGCAACCTGAAACCAGATGTTAGATGGGCGGCTTCAAGGGAGTTGGAACCCTGAGTGTATTCCAGATGAAGATTCATACAGAACTTGAACAAATGAGGACATTAGTATGGTATGGGGGGCACATAAATCGTTTATAATTATTATATATATATATATATATATATATATATATATATATATATATATATATATATGGATGTCTTGTATATTACATGTGTGTCTGGTATGTCCAGAGGTGAGAAGAGGGATCAGATTCCTGGGACTGGAATTACAGACACTTATAAACCATTATGTAGACACTGCATTAAACCTAAGCCCTCTGGAAAAGCAGCCAGAACCCTTGAACCATCTCTCCAGCTCTGAGCTCAAGCTAGCTTTGCACTCTTTATGTACCATAGGCAGATCTCGATTTTCTGATCATCCTGTCTCTACCTCCCAAGTGCTGGAATTACATACTCCTGCCACCATGCTGCCATACTTGTTTTATACTGTGCTGGGAATAGAACCCAGGGCTCAATGCATGCTAGGCAAATGCTTGATCAACTGAATTAATCTTAGCATGAAGTTTTTGTTTTTCTTCAACGTGAGACCTCTGAAAAAGATTCTGATGCTTTGATATCACTAACACCTAGTATCTGAGTCTTCACCATTACCCAGGGAAGTTTTTGTATTCTCGAATGCTATTATTCCCTTTGGGTATCCTTATCCTGCCCCTATTTTTATTTTTCTATGATCATTATATAATTGTGAATTAAGCACTGTATATATTTGATAGTGAATTAGAGTGTAAGAAACACAGTTAAGATTTTAACCATGGCTCCTGACATCAAAGAAACTGTTGTCTCCATGGTTGTAAGTGATAACAGCTACCCTCCACTTGCTCATTCTTAGTGTCATAGGTTGTTGAGGAAACCAGATGAAGATCTGAAGACTGGTGAATGGGTAATGGAATCAAGGAATTATAGAGTTAAGACTGAGAGCAGCAGTCTCTACAAGGGACTCACAGTTGTAATGTAACATGCTCCCTTTGATGGAAGTGTGTATGCTTGTGTTTGAGGAACTGAATAACACATATCTGTCTGGAGACTTCAAAGAAATGAGGAAGAAATTATGTCATGGGTAGAGTTTTCATATCTTAAAGAATAGTCTAGGCAGAGGTGGCATCCCTGAACTCTGCCATTAGTTGTTATGAGGGGAGGGTGTGGGAGGGGTCTGTTTGCTGAGATCATTGAATGATAGCAGATATGGTCTTAGAGATCAGCATGCTTAATTAACCAAGTTGAGGAGATCTTGTTAGAAATTAGGAAGCAAAATCGAAAACCTGCTGTGTTTAGCATAGGGATACAGCAAACAGGCTCCTGCATTGACTTCTGAGACTTCCAGAAATCTACTGTTTCTTCAGTATTTCTGGGTATATCTTTCTGTTTTTGTACTCAGACTCAGGTTTCTCATCCCAACCCCCACCTCCATGCATGTCTGCATCTTTGGCTTTCAGTGATTCTGTATCAATAGCAGTACTTAAGCCACCTCATATCATTGGGGGAGACACATTCTTCTTCATCAGGCCCAGGGAGGAGCTTAATTAGTTTCTGTTCATCCCCTCTCCCCTGCTGCCTTTGAGGATCTTAGGGCTTGTCAGCTGCACCGAGGTCTGTAGGAAGCTTAAAAATGTGCTTCTGTGGATACCTTTCAGAGAGTTTACTTCTCTATCTTCCTGAGAATATTTCCTGCTGCTACTCAAGACCAGAGAGAGTCAAGAGGGGAAAGGAAAAGGATAGGTCCCTTCAACAAAAATTCCTGGTTTCTTTGTCTTCTGTCACGACTCATTTTAGACAGGGCAGAACTACTAGTAGAGACTTCTTGATATATAGAATCCGGCTTAGCCTTTGGAGAAACTCTCCGGCTCTTGGGCCCTGTTCACACAGTGTCCATGACTGTCAGCAAATTGAGCATGTTGGGTGCAGGGCTGCAGGAGACAGGAAGCTTGGATATTAGCTGGAAAATTAGGATGGAAAGAGATGGCCTCAAAGCATGGTCTATTTCCATACTAATCCTGCTTGTTTGAACCAACTGTCACCAGTAGTTTATCATTCTTGGAGTTTGGACAGATGTTAGGTTCAATTCTGAACAGCACATTATACATTTAACTCTCACAGAAAATTGCCAGAGACATATCCCTGTCCCATTTGTTAGATACAAATCTGGTGTCTGAGGATCTCAAGAATGTTGCTGGAGTTTCTTTCCACCCTGGCCCCACAGCCACTTTGCCCGAAATAAATACAGGGATAGTGTATTAATTATAAAATATTGGCCAACGGCTAGGGCTTCTTATTGACTAGCTCTGTCTTAATTATTAACCCATTTCTGTTAATCTAAGTATGACCATGTGAGCTTATCTTACCAGAGAAATGTCTGGACCTGTTATTCCTTTGTTGGCTACATGCTGTCTCTTCTCAGCCTCTCTCTCCAGCATTCTTCTAGCCCTGCATATCTTCCTGTCTCTAGTGGCCAATCAGTCTTTTTTTCATCAACTAATAAGAGAAACATGTATACAGAATGACATCCCCATCACAAGAACCCCTACTGAGGTTTCATAGCTTTCTATTAGGAGTCTTGATTCTTCTCCTTACTTTCCTGACCCATTTGTCACATTGTACTCATGGTACCTTGGATATCTTGGATGATTTGTTTGGTAAAACTGGAATCTTTTCAGGCTGTAAGATTCTTTGATGAGTGTGCCCCATGTGGCAGCAGGAATAGGCAGGATGCTACTCAGGAAACTGAGGAACTCAGTTGGCCCTAACTTCTGCTACACCCCAGGAAAGGGTTGTAGCAGTGTTGTACAGTGTTGACATGTACCTCCTTCAATGTGAACCCGCTTCTCTATCCACTTGCCTTTCTAATCTCTCTCTCTCTCTCTCTCTCTCTCTCTCTCTCTCTCTCTCTCTCTCTCTCTCTTTCTCTCTGTGTGTGTGTGTGTGGGGGGGTGTCATGTGAGTCATGAGTTTATTTTCACCAGGGAGAATACAGAGCATCCACTGTCCCTTTGCTCAGCAGCCCTCATCTCCAAACCACCCAAAGTAGCACCTATCTAGCTCCCTCTCACTCCCAGATCACCCCTGGAGGATTTGCTACCCCCCACTTCATTCCTAAACTATTCAGAGCAGCATCTGTCCAAACTCCCTCTCATTCCTATATTACCCCTGGAAGTTCAATTCCTAGGCCCTGTTTTTCAGCCTTTGAACACACCTTGCTTGGAGAAAAGGCTCTTTCTCTTTAAATTGGCTCCATTTGCATTCCACCTGCCATTTCCTTACTCTGAGGGATCCTTGGCATATTAAATTAGCAGAAAAATGACATTAGTGCTAAGAACCCAATTCTATTACCTGAAATACAAGTTTTATTATAAGGAACCATGCAGCCTCCTTCCCACCTCCTCCCCCAAGAGCCTTCCTGACTCCCAATCAGATTAATGCCTCCTTTAGTTTGGAGGCACGTTATGTTTCTGGCAGGCCTCCTTGCATTATAATACTCTGTGTTAGAGCAAGGCACATTTGTATGTGGCTTTCTCCCACTTCATTTATGTCTGTTGTATAGATGTGAATTCTCACAGAGGCTGGATGCTGAATCCAGCCAGTTCCTTGTTTACCTCTGTCTTTAACTCTGTAGGTGTTCTCTGGCCTTAATGCTGTCTAGCTCTTTGCTTTTTCCCCTGGAGATTATTCTGTCATTAATACTCCCTCCTTGAACTTGTACCCTTTCCCCTTTAGTCCCTGCTGTTGTTCAGTATGTCCCATACAATGGGACATTACTCTCTCTACCCTGCCTAGTTGTGCTGGGGATGGGTAGTATCCTTTAAGAACAAACACTGAGCAACATGTTTTGGGATTCATATTTGAAGTTCCTTTTGCTATTGCTAAGTCCATTGCTAAGTCTGAAGTAGGTGGTGTGATGCCTGTGTGTGTCTTCCCTCTTCAGTCCTGTTCCTTCCTGCAGGGTTGTGTCATTCCATTCACTTTTCTATCACCACTATAAGATTCAAAGTACTGGGTAAGTGCTGATTGAATTTAATTGAGTGAACTAGATAAAACAAAAACCCACTTGAGGAAGAAAGGTATAGAAAAGACTCTGGACTCCTCCAATTACCTCAGTGGTTTTGAGGTAAAATGTAGGTCCTGAAGTTAATTAGTAACAAATCTGGAACAACTAGGCAGTTGACACATGACATTTCAAATGGCAGCCTATCTCAGTGTGTTTATTTATTTGGGGTACAATATAGCCCTACGTGAAGAGGGAGGAAAGAGGAAGAGCCTCTCTGACCTGCACATATTTAGCTGGATTGATTGCGGGGAGTTTTGACACACAATTATGAACATCTCAGCCCAGAGCCTGCATCTGAGTGCAGCCATGCCAAGGATTCATCATGTGTCCCTCATTCTAAGAATATGCTAACTAAGGTGAACTGGACTACTTGAACTGACTCTATATGGCTTATTATCCATTATGAAGGATAAAATGTCAAGCAACTTATAAATATTAAATCCAAAAATGTAAGACTTAAGGAAAAACAAGCCCAATTCATTGAGAGTAAAAGTTTGGTCATGGTTTCTTAGACATGATACTAACTGTGATATTCCTTTTCTTTTCTAGCAAGCTGCTCAGTTCTTCATGTGTGTCCCCTGCATCTTTGTCATTTGTTTATCATATTGAATATATTACAGTGTATTCATTTTCATTTAACTCTGTTAATAGTCTGGGATGATAAAACTTACTCTAAGGTCTGCCATTTAGGAAAGAAGGACAAAAGATAAAGGGAGTAAGGAAAGAAAGGATGGAAGAAGGGAGATAGATGAAATTGATGGGTAGGTAGTTAGGAAAATGAATGAGTAGATGTATGAATGAATGAGATGGATAAATAGATGCATAATATATGAATGAGTGAATGGGTAGGTAGCTGAATGGATAGATGGGTGGACAAGTAGATGATTAGATGATGAGATGAGCAGTAGATAAATAGGTAGATGCATGGTTGGATAGATGGATGGATGATCAAAAACAAGTCAGTCTCCCTTGATTTCTCAATTCCAAGAGAGAGAAAGCAATTCCCATCAAAGTTCAAAGTTTGAAAAACAAAGTAACATTTGAAAGATATGTGTCATATTTGTTTGAGTCTGTCTTTGGCAAGCGACTATGGGCATGCATTTTCCTGTGTCAATAACTGTGTGTATGTGTTAAAAGGTTCACCACTGTTTAAACTCATTAAATTAATGTTGTCATTTTGAGTTGCTGAGTGTGTTGTGGGTTGCAAGCTGCTCATTGCATCTCTAATCCCATAGTAGTATCTTCTTCAAAATGTGGGGTATATTAAAAATAGAAGAGTTCCTTTATATCAAAGAGGCTGGGACCAGGAATTGAATTACTGCAGTCTGCCACCTACTGCTGTGTGACTTTTATTGATTTCTCCCTGCAGGCAGCCAACTAAGGTGTCAGTGCCAGTATTGTTCTTTGACTGTTGAGAATAAGGGGTGCACAAAAAAAGCAATCAGTCCTGCCCTTAAGGAGCTTCAGAATCTTGAATGGTGAGAGAACTATGAGTAAAATGCAATTGAGGTGTAGAATTGTAAGCAGTGAAATGGAGAATGGCAGAGTGTGCCATGCAATCACAGACAAGGAACTGCTTGATCCAAAGACACTTATAAGGAATGGGTTAGAGAGGATGTGTTATTGACACAAGAAATACATTTGATTGATCACTGGTAAGGGATTGGTCCACACTGGTAAGGGTGTGGATGGTATTCCAGATGCACAGGAAAGCATGTGCAAAGGCTCCAAGGCCTGTATTGTTCAAGGGTTGTCAATAACTTCCATTAGGAAAGAGGCTGAAATTGATGGCAGCAGAGGCAGCTAAGACAGAGAGAAAGAAGTTAGTGACCTCTGATGATGAGAGTTTTGCAGGTGGCTGCAGTTATTTGAATATAGAGCTTCTAGTGTATTTCTTGCAAATGTTGTCTCCCTCTCATTCACCCTTTCACTGTCACCTTCCATCTTCCTCTCCCTCTTTCCTTCCCTCCCTCTCTCTTTCACTATTCCTTCCTCTCCTTTGTAAAAGGTTTATTTAACTCTCTCATCCCTTCTTATGCACTAATTTGTGGTGCAAGTGCCTGTGTCCTGAACCAGGCTGAACACAGGCTTGGGCCTCTGCAGTGGGTAAATCATACTAATCCCCTGGGCCTTTGGTAAGATGAATACACATATTCATCATTTTTGTTTTGAGAACACTTAAATTATACTATTTCACAACTTTTAAAATATAGCATATTGTTATCAACCATATTTGTCATGCTCTCAGTAGACCTCAAGACTTCACAGAGTCTATGCCTCTTGTCCAACTGCAGTTTTATATCCTTAAACCAATCGTTTCCCCATTGTTAAAAGTCCCACATTGAAGCCTAATAGCCACAATTCTGCTCTCTGTTCCCATAAATTCATCATTTCTAGGTTACACATAAAATTGAAATTGTGTGACATTTGTCTTCCAGTGTGTAACTTATTTTTTTTTGGTAAGCATGTAACTTTACTACTTACTAAAGATGAAATCAAATTTGCATGCACAGGTGAGCACTAACTGAAGCACCTTGGATTCATCACATATTTGAGTTCAATTAGCATATATATAGAGAGAGCAATAATGACAATATGTTATGCATCAATAGCAGCAACAGCTTTCCCAGGTTCTGTAGTCCTTTGAACAAAATTGGAGAGACATCTACCACACTCCATTTTATAAAAAACAAAAGCAAAAAAACAAACAAACAAACAACAACAAAAAAGTAAAAAAACGAAATCCCAGAAGACAGCACAGTTCTGTTACTCTTGTGGTACTTGGCACCATTTTTTTTTTTTAAATTAGTTTCTCAGTCATCATCTGGGAGGAAACCATTCTGAGCAACATAATTAAAAACAGCTCTGATAAAGCATGGTCACTACTGTGTGTCATAAAGCAGGTCCACATATGAGTGAGAAAATATCATGTTTGTCTTTTTGTGATTGGGTTATCTCGCTCAGAATGGTTTCTTCTAGATCCACCCATTTTCCTGCAAATTTCAAGATTCCATTTTTTTTTTGTTTGTTTGTTTTTTCTGCTGAGTAGTACTCCATTGTGTAAATGTACCACATTTTCCCTATCCATTCTTCATTTGAAGGGCATTTAGGCTGCTTCCAGTTTCTGGCTATTACAAATAGTGCTGCTATGAACATTGTTGAATAGATGTCCTTTTTGTATGAATGTGCTTCTTTTGGGTATATGCCTAAGAGTGGAATGCTGGATCTTGTGGTAGACTGATTCCCATTTTCTTGAGGAGTCGCTTTACTGATTTCCAAAGTGACTGTACAAGTTGGCACTCCTACCAGCAGTGGAGAAGTGTGCCCCTTTCTCCACATCCTCTCCAGCATGAACTGTCATTGGTGTTTTTGATTTTGGCCATTCTGACAGGAGTAAGATTGTATCTCACATTTGGTTTGATTTGCATTTCCCTGATGGCTAAGGATGTTGAATACTTTCTTATGTGTCTTTCAGCCATTTTAGATTCCTCTATTGAGAATTGTCTATTTAGTTCTGTACCCCATTTTTTAATTGGATTGTTTGGTGTTTTGGAGACTACCTTCTTGAGTTCTTTGTGTATTTTGGAGATCAGCCCTCTGTCAGATGTAGGGTTGGTGAATATCTTTTCCCAGTCTGTGGGCTGCCGTTTTGCCTTATTGACTGTGTCCTTTGCCTTATAGAAGCTTCTCAGTTTCAGGAGGCCCATTTATCAATTGTTGACCTCAGTGTCTGTGCTACTGGTGTAATGTTCAGGAAGCAGTCTCCTGTACCAATTAATTCAAGGGTATTTCCCACTTTGTCTTCTAATAGGTTTAGTGTGGCTGGGTTTATGTTGAGGTCTTTGATCGATTTTGACTTAAGTTTTGTGCATGGGGAAAGGCTTGTGTCTATCTGTAGTCTTCTACATGTTTGTGTCCAGTTATCCCAGCACCATTTGTTAAAGATGTTCTCTTTTTTCCAGTGTATAAATTTGGATTGTTTGTCAAAAAGCATGTGTTCATAGGTGTGTGGGTTATAATATCAGGGTTTTCAACTCTATTCCATTGGTCTACCTGTCTATTTTTGTGCGAATACCAAGGTGTTTTCAGGACTATAACTCTGTAATAGAGCTTGAAGTCAGGAATGGTGATGCCTCCAGAAGTTCCTTTATTGTACAGGGTTGTTTTGGCGATGCTGGGTCTTTTGTTTCTCCATATAAATTTGAGGATTGTTCATTCAAGGTCTGTGAAGAATTCTGTTGGGATTTTGATGGGGATTGCATTGAATCTGTATATTACTTTGGCAAGATTGCCATTTTAACTTTGTTGACCCTACCTATCAAAGAGCATGGGAGATCTTTCCATTTACGTATCTTCTTTAATTTCTTTCTTTAGAGACTCAAAATTCTTCTGCTACAGGTCTTTCATTTTTTTTGTTTAGTGTTACCCCGAGGTAATTTATGTTGTTTGTGACAATTGTAAAGGGTGATGTGTTTCTGATTTCTTTTCCACCAATGTGTCATCGGTATATAGTAGGGCTACAGATTTCCTTGCCTTAATCTTGTATCCACCCACTTTGCTGAGGTGTTTATCAGCTGCAGGAGTTCCCTGGTAGAGTTTTTCAGGTCACTTATATAGACTATCATATCTGCAAATAGGGAGAGTTTGACTTCTTCCTTTCTGATTTGTATTCCCTTGATCTCCTTTTGTTGTCTTTTTGCTCGAGCTAGAACTTCAAGGACAATATTGAAGAGGTATGGAGACAGTGGACAGCCTTGTTCTGTCTCTGATTTTAGAGGAATTGCATTGAGTTTCTCATCATTTAACTTGATACTGGCTATCAGTTTGCTGTATATTGCTTTTATTATGTTGAGGTATGTTCCTGTCATCCCTGATTTCTCCAATACCTTTATCATGACGTGGTTTTGGATTTTGTAAAAGGCTTTTTTAGCATCTAGTGAGATGATCATGTGATTTTTTTCCTCAGTCTGTTTATATGGTGGATTACATTGATGGATTTTCATATGTTGAACCATCCTTGCATCCCTGGGTGAAGCCTGCTTGTTCATGGTTGATGATTTCTCTGATGTGTTCTTGGATTTGATGTGCCAGTATTTCATTGAGAATTTTTGCATCAATGTTCATGAGAGATATTGGTCTGTAGTTCTCTTTCTTAGTTGTGTCTTTGTGTGGCTTGGTTATCAAGGTTATTGAAGCCTCAGCAAAGGAATTTGGCAATGACCCTTCTGCTTCTATTGTGTGGAATACTTTGAGGAGAATTGGTATTAGTTGTATGTTAAATTTTTGGTAGAATTCTGTACTGAAGCCATCTGGTCCTGGGTTTTTCTTGGTTGGGAGACTTCTGATGACTGCTTCAATTTCATTAGGGGTCTATTTAAGTTGCTTATCTGTTCTTGATTTAATTTTGGTAAGTGAAATCTGTCCAGAAAATTGTCCATTTCCTTTAGATTTTTGAATTTTGAGGAATATAGTTTTTCAAAGTATGAGCTTATGATTCTCTGGATTTCTTCTGTGTCTGTTGTTATGTCCCCCTTTTCATTCCAGATTTTATTAATTTGCATGTTCACTCTCTGCTGTTTGGTAAGTTTGGATAAAGGTTTGTCTAACTTGTTGATTTTCTCGAAGAACCAACTCTTCATTATATTGATTCTTTGCATTGTTCTCCCAGTTTCCCTTTTATTGATTTCAGCCCTCAATTTGATTATTTCCTGGTATCTGCTCCTCCGGGGTGTATTGCCTTCCTTGTTTTCTAAAGCTTTCAGTTGTGTTGTTCTTCTATTTCTTCGTGTGTGCACTTAGTGCTATGAACTTTCCTCTTAGCACTGCTTTCAAAGTGTCCCATAGGTTTGGGTATGTTGTGTCCGAATTCTCATTGAATTCTAGGAAATCTTTAATTTCTTTTTTTATTTCTTCCTCGACCTAGGGATTGTGCAATTGGGTGGGTGTTACTTAATTTCCACGAGTTTGTAGGTTTTCTGTTATTCCTGTTGTTGTTGAATTCTAACTTTAAAGCATGGTGGTCTGATAAGATACAGGGGGTTATTTCAATTTTTTTGTACCTGTTGAGGTTTACTATGTTGCCAAATATGTGGTACATTTTAGAAAATGTTCTATCTGGTGCTGAGAAGAAGGTAAATTGTTTTGTAATTGGATGGAATGTCCTATACATATCTGTTAAGTCCAATTGGGCTTTAACTTAGATTTGTTCCTTTGTTTCTTTGTTAAGGTTCTATCTGGTGTTCCTGTCCTGTGGTGAGAGTGGGATGTTGAAGTCTTCCACTATAAGTGTGTGCAGTTTTATGTGTGATTTGGATTTTTGTAATTTTTTTTTTTTAATAAACGTGAATGCCTTTTTATTTGGGGCACAGATGTTCAGAATTGAGCCTTCATCTTGATGAATTTCTCCTGTGATGAGTAGGAAGTGAACTCCTTCATCTCTTTTGATTGATTTTAGTTTAAAGTCCAATTTGTTGGATATTAGGATTGCTTGTTTCTTGGGTTCATTTGATTGGAAAATCTTTCTCCAACCTTTAATTCTTAGGTACCATTTCTTTTTGAAGTTGAGGTGTGTTTCTTGTATGCATCAGAAGGATGGATTCTGTCTTCTTATCCATTCTGCTAATCTGTGTCTTTTTATAGGTGGGTTAAGACCATTAATGTTGAGGTATATTAATGACCATTGATTGTTTATTCATGTTTGTTTTGGATTTGTTGTTGGTGGTGAAATTATGTGTGGAATTGTATCACTTTTTCCTTTTGGCTGTTAGTAAAGTGGGATTATCATTTGCCTATATTTTTCTGGTTGTAGTTAACTTCTTTGGGTTAAAGTTTTCTGTCCAGAATTTTCTCTCACGTGGATTGGTTGGTAGTTATTGTTTGAATCTGGTTTTGTCATGGAATATCTTGTTTTCTCCATCTATACTGATTGAAAGCTTTGCTGGTTATAGTAGTCTGGGCTAGCATTCACGGTCTCTTAGTGTAGGTAGAATATCTATTCAGGACCTTCTTGCTTTCAGAGTTTCGATGGAAAAGTCAGGTGTAATTCTGATAGGTTTGCCTTTATATGTTACTTGACCTTTTTCCTTTGCTGCTCTTAATATTTTCCCTTTATTCTGTATGTTTTGTGTTTTGATTATTATGCACCAGGGACACCTTTTATTTTTATTTATTTATTTATTTTTTGGTTCAGTCTATTTGGTGTTCTGTAGGCTTCTTGGACTTTCATTGGCATGTCTTTCTTTAGGTTGGGAATATTTTCTTCCATGATTTTGTTGAATATGTTTTCTGTGCCTTTGAATATATCTATTATTCTTAGGTTTGGTCTTTTCATGGTATCCCATATTTCCTGGATATTTTGTGGTAGGGACTTGTTGGACTTACGATTTTCTTTGGTTGATGATTCTATTTCTGCTAGTGTGTCTTCAGCTCCTTGGAGTCTCTCTTCCATCTCTTGTATTCTGTTGGTTATGCTTGCATTTGTATGGTTCCTGATCGTTTACCCAGCTTTTGTATTTCCAGCATTCCCTAAGATTGTGCTTTCCTTATTGTCTCTATTTCAATTTTTAGGTCTTGAACTGTTTCCTTAGAGATTTGTTGATATCTTGTAATTTTTGGTTTTTCTTCCATTTGTTTAAGGGATTTTCTCATATCCTCTTTGAGTTCCTCTGTCATTTTCATGAAGATTTTTTAAAGGTCATTCTCTCCTGATTCATCTGCATTGTGATGTTCAGGTCTTGCTGGTGTATGGTTCCTAGTGTCCTGTGCTGTCATATTGGGTTTTCTATTGTTCAGTGTGCTTTTTCATTGACTTTTTTTTTTCATCCTTTCTTCTGTTGGGTGTGGCAGGATTCTCTTCTTCTCCTGGTGGCTATGGGACCATGGTTCCCTTCAGGTAGATGCAAACAGATCCAATACTCTGATGTCTGCCAAGGCAGTGTCCAGGTGTCTTGGATCCCACTGAACCAGAACTGGAGACAGCCCCTGGCCTACCTGTGCCTGTGGATGGAAGTGGTATTGTCACCGGGGCCTCGGCATTGTCCTGGTTTGTTGGGTCCCACTGTAGATCTTGGATCCGCCGAGCAAACCCTTCTGACTTGGGGTCTTTACACCTGATTTGTTCTTTTCCTTTCCATACTTATATACCCTTCTCCACCCTGCTTTGTGCCCTCAGCCTGACATGAATGGAGGGTACCCACTAGTTGTCTGGCTCCCAGCTTTCTCTTAGGTGGATCCTGGCAGGAGATCATTGAGAGGGAAGGAAGTGCAGCTGGGCATGTCTTCTATTCTTCTTGACTATGGGCAGAAGGAATGGAGCATGAAGACTACATCTTCTGCAGGTGGCACTGTCTAATATTCCTGATCAATCTCAGGACTTCAGGGAGCATCATTCAGTTTATCTAAAGTCCACTTTCCTCTTACTGAATTTATTGTTATATAGATAACGTAATTTCAGAAGACACAGTGTAGTGGAACAGATGCCAACTATTTTTCTGCTTTATCATTTTCATGGCGACAAATACCATCCTGACACAGTGACATCAAGTAGATTAATTATTGATTCCCTAAGTATAGGCAATGATGCCTCATTTGTTTGTTTTTCTAAATACTTAATTGAGTCATAATTGGCATAGAAAAAGATGATTTTAGAGATAAATATGCCCTCATGAAACAATTGTTCTAATCTGTGATCCATCACCTCCAAGTTTTCTTCTGTCTTCCTTGTTTATAATCATTATTTTGAGATAAAAGCATTTAACACAAAACCTAGCACCTCAGCACATTTCTTCATGTGGAATAGTGTTACTGACTCTAGTCATTGTGCTGTGCTGCAGCTCACCAGGTGCTCCTTGGTACACACGTGCATCCCTGCAGAGTGATGGTTTCTTCCCTGATCATCATCTCCCAGTCTCTGGCTACTGCCATTCCACTCTACACTATCTTCAGGTTCCTCAGTTTCAATGTGATGTTTTCCTGTCAGAACTCTGCGAGATAACCCTAGGTATTCTCATTCTCTGGTTTTGTCCCTTAGCTTTCCAAATTCTGCTAAATATTATTGTCTCCCCAAGTCCTCTCTAGTCACTGTGTCTAAAAATGCAATGCTATCACTAGTTCTTATCACCCACTCCTACTCTGTTATTGTTAGTTAGTTGACATGCAACTTTGAGTTCCTGATTCCCCTGCCTCCACCTACTAAGTGCTAGGATTATGGGCATGTGCCACCTCACACAGCTACCTAGCTTACTAGGTGTATTTTTGTCTTTACTCCCTTCTACTTTTTTGTTTTGTTGTTGTTGCTTTTTAGATTTTATTACAAGACACAGTGTCTTATGTTTAGCTCATGCTCGTCCAGAACTTTTCATGAGCAAGGCTGGCCTCAAGCTCAGTGTCTTCCTTCCTGAGTGTTAGAATTATAATCTTGTACCACCATGCCTGGCTCTTGGAACTTTTAAATATGTTGTGTAATGATTTCTTTGTGTATGCCTGAATCTCTCTTTCCCCTCCCTCTCTCCTCAATGTCTGTAGGTCTGTCTGTGTTTCTGTCTCTTTCTTACATATATTTATCTGCGGCTCTCACACACCTCTCTAGCTGCCCCCCCCCTCTCTCTCTCTCTCTCTCTCTCTCACACACACACACACACACACACACAGGTATCCACACTCTTAATGCCAGGGATCTTGCTAATGAGATACCCCACCATGAAAGTGTTGTCTCCATTAATGCATTTTAAAGGGGCAGAAGCGTGGTATGTAAAGTTCCACATTCCTTTAGGGACCTGTCTGCCACAGCTCATTTGCTTCTTGTGACATTACTATTCAGGGGGCAGAGACCCCCTGAATAGTATATCAGCTTAGAGGAACCTAGGCTCACAGTACAGTTAAGTCTTGTTCCCATCATGCCCCGACTTCCTGATATGGATTATCCTAGTTTAAACATCCTCTTTTGATTAAGAATGGGCTTCGAAGGACATAGGAAACTTCCTCTTTGGAGCCATTTTCAGTTGTAATCATTTTAGAGCCTTCTTTGCAGGAGAGTATCATTATGTGGAGACACTCAGGAGGAATCCACTCCACTTCATCATTTGAGCAGTCTATTTCTCTCATAGGATAATGCACATGGAAAATGTATTTGATTCATCATCTTGTGTATTGTGTTGGTGATACTTTATATTTCCTGCAAGCTAGTGCTTACCCTAGTTGCTCATGACATTTCTCTACTTCCCTTCTGTCATAGAGGGGGACAATATTCAGTTATCTCTCCCCCCTTGCTGCTAGAGAAGCCTGTGTCCTCTGATTGCAATCAGTATTCTCTAGGAGACTCTATTAATATTTTCTTCCATGTTCCACTGCAGTGAATATTGCTGCTTGCTTAGTCTGCATTTTGTGATATATATATATATATATATATATATATATATATATTTGCATCACTTTTGAGAAGGCAGCAATTAAAGTGTTATTATAAACAAATTGCATTCTACTGTGGTACATTCAGTTTGCCATTGTTGTATGCCATTTTATGATAACACTATCTAAATAGGTACATTGTTTGAAATAAATGCTCATTCCAAAAATTATTTTCTTCCTATGACAATATTCTTGATTCCTGTATCTTGTTGCTTTTATTTTTATGAATATGACCAGGCATGACACATGGGTTGTATACTTTAGTCTAGTGGTTGTCAACCATTCTTAATGTTTCAACCTTTTAATACATTTCCTCATGTTTTGGTGACCCCCAACCACAAAATTATTTTGTTGTTACTTTATAACTGTAATTTTGCTTCTGGTAAGAATCTTAATGTAAATATCTGATATATCATCCCCAAATCACTCACTGCCCACATGTTGAGAACTACTGCTTTAATTAAAGCTTAGGAAACAGGCCAGCTTAAACCAAGGAATCAACACATTAAGGATGTGTTTTCCTGTTCCCTTATCACCAGTTCTCTTTGCAGACCTGAGGTCTATTGTGGACCTGAATATGTAGATCTGTGGACCCTGCCCTCAAGTTCCAGAGGAGGAAGTTGTAGAGTAGGCCATGCTAATAGAATATCCCACCTTCCCAGGTGGAGCAAGGCCCACCTGCATGGGGCACATCTGTTCATTAGCATTAGGAATTATTTTCCACAGTTGCGTTTTCCAGGAAAATTTTAGTTTATGTAATTAAAGTGGATGCAATTACCTGATCCTATGTAAAGGTGGCCAGTGCCTATGAAATAGTATCATAGAAGGTGGAGACTTTAATGTTCTCTTGTAAGGTGTAATTCAGGGCCCATCCTCACCCATCTTCCAACACCTCTTGGCTCCCCTTTGTGGCTTTGTCTTGTTCCTGCTGGAAGCATTTACCTGGACAATCATCCATAGCAAAATAATTCTCTCCACATTGCTATTCCAAATCAGCTTACATCTCAAAACTACCCTCTTTCCCTCACCCATATTACCACAATTTCTCATTCCTTTGCCATTAAGCAGATATTGATTTCTATTAAGATGAATATCAGGATTTATTGAGTGTAGAGGTAAATATTGACAGAGACAAGAAGTTTTGACCTGATTGGGAAGGGACTTCTGTTCATTTCCTGCCTCTTCACTCTGTGCTTAGAGAGATATTCAGAGTTGTGGGATGACATGTGTCCCAGTCTGAGCAGGAAGAAACCAGTCATCCTGATCCTGGCTAGGGAATTTATACTTCACAAATGCCTGGGTGAGAGGCCCAATGAGCACCTGCTATTACAATGTTGGCAGTATTTGTCATGAAGTGTGTCCATTTCAGAAGGAAGTAAAGCATCTGACACTGGCCTATGTCTCCTAACTGTCTTCCCTCACTCTGCTGCCTAGGTTGTTACTATGAGCTCTTGACTAAGTTAATATGGTACGAACAATTTTTTTCATGAGGAAAAATAGCATATTATAGTAGTATTCCCATGCTTGGCATTGGACATTTAGGTCATTGCAATGCTTGAGGAGGAAGGGTGCCACGTGAGTTGTGTGATGTTTAACTTCTTCTATGACAAACTAGATCCCAACTTTGCCCCTCTCCCAAGTTGGGACACTAAAAATTCTGTAGACATTGTCAGATTGTCATGACTCTGACTGTTGGCACATAGCAAGGAGGCGCTAGGCATTACTAGGCACAGTATAATTGTTATCCTATAGTAGTTTTTTTTTTTTTAACCAATTAGCACTTCTTCATGCTTCTTTGCACATCTTGAGAGACAGTGGAGGTCTGGGAACAAGTGGCTGCCTCCTTCTCGAGATTCTCATGAAGCTGGGCAGACATCCACCTCTGTCTAGGTGTCAGAGTCTGCTCTGGATGTTTTGTTCTTTTTCTAAATATAGTAGAGAGACAGAGCTAGGCAGACTTGTGAGGAATGATTACTCTCAGACCTCCTTCCTCATTTGACAGCCCCCATCCTTGCATTACTCTAAAACCAGTAATGGAGAGAGGTCACATTGCAATTGGACTTTGGTTCTGGCAAACCTGGGAAAGACAGACCCAGGGAGGAGTGGCTGTGTATTTGAGCAGGTTTTTTTGGACTCTGCTGGTGCTGTCCTGTGGCTTCCAATGCTCCCTCAGAATCCATCAAGCAGATCATCAGCCTTTCCTATACTTGTACCTACAGAACCACAATCCTGCTTCTCAACACATGCTGTGCTGTCTCATAAATCATATCTCCCTAGTGCCCATCCTACTTGACCTTGGCCTTCTAGGGGCTTCCAGACCTCTGCTCTTCCTCTCCATCCCTTGGTCCCATAACTGTCATTCTTGCTGTGACCCATGCTTCAGCACCTTTTGGGAATGACCTGAGGCATAGTTTGGTGGAGGAGGTTCTAGATGATAGCAACCTTCTCTCCCTGTCTTGTGCTAGTTCTGTCATTGGCCATAAGCATGTCTGAGTTTAGTACAAGGACCTGAGGGTTAACCCCCTTAACATTCTGTGGCTGAAAACCAGGAATTTATGCTTCTACCTTTGACTGTGTAGTATCACCAGCCTTGTCTGGAAAGATCTACCTTTGTCTTTATGTTCTGGGCATTTGGTATTGGGATTCTTCCCACTTCTTCTGTGCTTACTTTTCTCCCAAGCTCACTGTTCTTCTCATTCCCATTTCCATCCTAGGAAAAAATGAGATAATTACATTATCGGTGGCCCTGTAGCTGATGGTTATCTCAGCTTCATGCTCCATATCTATTTGGTTCAGGTAAACCTTTGGGAAAGATAGGGTTTGAATGATAGGAGTTGGCTATTTGATCTGACAATGATGGATAGTTGCTGGTGCTGTCTGATGCCTTAGGCATCTCACCAGGATCCATTTAGCCCCCACTCTCCCCATTTATGTTTCCATATCATAAGGCCCATAAGGCATCTCATTGTGTTCTGATGGAACCCTGTAACTGTTTCTGGTTGTTCTCTACCTTCCCACATCCTTGGCACTACCTTGTTCTCATCTCCTTAAAGCTCTCTTATCCATCCCTGCTTCATGCTGTGCAGCCATATTTACTTCATTTGTTATCCTTTCATGTTGAAAGATGATCTCCATTCATAGTTTGGCTGCCTTTGAACTTGTCATCTTCCTGCCTTAACTGTCATGTCTGGCTAAGTTGGACAACTTTTTCCATGTAGCACTGGTTATCCTGGAACTCATTTTATAGAGTAGTCTGGCCTGGGCCCAAAATCATGGAGATCTGACTACCTTTGCATCCTCAGTCCTAGGATTACAGATGTGTACTGCTACACTCACCCCATTGGAACATTTTTAATTTCTTGGTCACATCTATTATTTTCATCATTGGCCTTTATTGTCACTATTGTCTTCACAGTGACTTGGAACTAGCAAAGTGATTGCTTCTGTAGGATCTAGAATTTTAAGGCTTGCCTTTGCTATATGATGAGGTCTAATCACAAACAACCGGACAAAAGTATATAAGTATATATAAAGTATATATAAAGGGATATGAGCACTACATATAAGGCAGAGGGGTTAGAATGTCTAGGACTTCTGAGAGAAGAGAGATTTGGCCTTCAAAGCCACTTCCAGCCCTTGTTCTACTCTGGTAAGTAAGAAGCAGTGCATGTGCTTTCTGGCCCAGCTGCTTTGTTCTTTATCTGCCATTCACGAGTGGCCCCAAGTTTGATTTTGTAGTTTTTATAATTAACCACCAGTAACTGTAAGATGAGTGAACTTCAGAGTATAATTGAGGTGCTTCCTAGGAGCCAAAGATTGACCCTGCATTTGTGTTCTGTATAAATGACAGGGTACAAGACATGCTGGCCAAAAGTTGTTGAGCATATCTATATATTCATGTGATTCTAGGCAGGAGTGGAAATAGCCTCATTGCTTTTCTGTATCCAGTTTGATGGAACTGGGAGAAGCTGCAACTATTTTTTGTAGCAGTATCTATCCATTTCTTTAATGAGCTTCTAAACAGTCAAACCTTCTGGGACTGTTATGTGTAATGATTCCCTGAGCTCTCTATTCATTTTCCATCTTCTGTAGCTGTATCAATCCCCACCCTTCTTTTATAATAAAACTAGTTAGTTGTAAGAAATTTGGTATGAAATGAAACTTGGAGCTTCAGTGCCAATCTCAACCTTCCAGTGATAGGTTTGGCTTTCATGATTCAGGAGTTCCACAAAGGGGAGATTTGGAGGGCAAACACAAAACAAATTAACCACAATAGGCAATTGTGCTGTGTTTAAATGAGTCGCTGCCATTGTGACTATAAAGAAATGGTTATTAGACTACATTCTTCAAGAAAGCAGTGGCACATTTTTAGAGACAGTAGACTATATGCCATAGAAATCTCCTTTAAATTTCATTTCACTTGAGAACAAAGAAAAGTGCAGAATCCAAGCTCAGATCACTGGCTCCTCTTCATTCTACCCTCTGATGTCTGTTGTTTGTTTTCTTCAGTGCACTATGGCTTATGTAGATGGGGGGTGTCACTCCTCTAGTTGCTTAGTAGCAGACTGTCATGCTGCCCTTCCATATTGCCATTGGGGCTACCCCACCAGTGGATACTATCTTCTTGGGTGCTTGCAGGATGTTGCTCCTGTAACACGTCTATTTCCACCTGCCTGTGATTCTTAGGGAAAGGCCATTGTTCCAGCTGAAACTGACTTTCTGACCAACTCAAAGGCATCCATCAAAGGAGCCATCAGGTCACGCTAGCAAAGCTCTCCAGATACAAATTCCTAACATTGAATCTTGGAGTAGTTGCTGTTGGTTTGGTTATGATGTTACTGCACTCCCTGAGCTTTACTATCCTTAAGTATAAAATGTTCACTATGCAATAAGGAGAGATACCCTGCCCAGCCTAGACATGGGTGCGGGGGTGGAGAGCTACCTTGGTCCTGCCTCAATGAGATGATGAGACAGACTTAGTAGACTTCCTAGGGAAGGCCTTACCCACTCTGAGGAACAGATAGGAGGTTGAGTGGGGGAGGGAGAATGGGGGGAGCAGAAGGAGAGGAGGGATAGGGACCTGGGTTTGGAATGTAAAAAATAAATTAGTTAAAAAAAAATGAGAGAAACAAAACAAAAAAAATAAAGCAAACATTAGCACGAAGTTTTATTTTTCAGAAACCTGAAGTTCATATTCAAAATCTATTTTTTTGTTGTTTTTTTGTTTTTGTTTTTTGTCTGGTGAGTTGGCTCAGGTTGTAAAATACCTTTTGAGCAAGAATGAAGACCTGAGTTATGGTCACCAGAATCCATGTAAAACAGATGAATGAGATTGTGTGCATTCATAACTCTTTTTAGGTAGGGGGATCTTGTCAGAGATCTTGTCTTGACATTGAATTCTGACCTTTACAGATACAAATACACCCAAAAATATATAAGGAAAAATAACCCTGTTCCTCCTTTATCCCCTCTACTTTGTGCCCTTTCCTTATTGCCCAGGTCCTTTGACTGTGAGCTGTATATACTTTTTCTAAACAGCATTATGTGAATTAGTTCTCTGTGTCCAGCCAGCTGACTTCTCATAATATATATGAACTGCCTCATGCCTGCTTCTAGAATACCCTGGACACCGTACTGTATTTCATTCCTTGTTTCAGGACACATAAAAATAAAAGCATTTCAGATAAGGAAGAGTATGACGTCAGTTTTGCAGGTCTGCATCTTTGAGAATGACCAAACGAGTCTGTGGTTAGGAACTTGAGTTATGTCTTTCTCTTGTTCTGTGGCAGCCCCACATGAGTACCTGGCTGTAGTTTACAATTATGGCCAGTTTTTTGTCCAGGACACCTTAGCATGGAGGTAGCCTCTCTGCTGTCTCGTCTTTCATGGAAATTGTCAAGTCTCTGCAGGATTTGATTTGATTTAATTTAATTTAATTCCATACTCCCTTACTTGTAGTACCTAGAATACCCATTAGTGCTCAGTATCTAGTACAGTATCCTGTACAGAGTAGAGATACCATCAATGAGGACTAAGTGATTGTTCATACACTGTGGAGGTTTCTGTTCTTCAGTGCATTAGTCTAAGTGTTTGGGTTGAAAGACACTTGTGTTCTTCTAAAAATTCCTCATAGCTTGTTGTTTGTTGTCAATTCCACCATTTTCCAGCTTCATCTTGTTTTTTTTTCTTTGACACATGTATGCCACTGTTATTCCCAACCTGCTTAGTGCTATGTCCACGTTATGTCTATGGTAATCCAATCTAGTAATGACTCCAATCTAGTCATTTTACTTGGCCTGTGATTCCAGCTTTCATTTCCTTTTTGATTCTTTGGTTTATAAAAACTCAGTGTTTCCTCTTCTGAGATACCTTTATTCTTTCAGATCCCATCCCTAGACTGATCGCTCCCTATTCTTTTTGGGCTCAGCAGTCACTAATACAATTTGTACCACATTATTCTGGATTCTTGAATGATTTTTTAATCTCCTTGAATTGCTTGTAAACATTTTGCTGTTATAAGCTGTTCATTGTCCTTGGATACTCTGGAAAATGCCCAGGGCGGTGCTTTATTTGTACAGCTTTTCAAAGAACTGGTTTGATGAATGGAAATGACATTTCACAAGTGGAAACGTAGACATAAGTGGCAATGGATTTGTATAATGATAGTAAGGTTATCCTTTTCCCCCACATTGCAAGGGGTTGACAGTAGAGGAGCATACATCAGAATAGTGTTGTGCTCTTTATAAGTAAGGGGAAGATTTAATAGGCTTTATGGACTTTGCATTATTTTTTAATGGGCAGGAAGGTAATCTCACAAGCAGCTTCTTATTGCATTATATCTCTTGGTAGTACTTTTCTAATATAGTCTGGATAGGAAAAAGATAGATGGAAGAAATGATACTGTCCTCAGCCATAGAACTATAAGTGTTATCACTTCTTACCTCCTAGAGCAACTTAAAAACTGGGAAAGATCTTTAGAGGTTACCTTGACTCATTGACTTATCTATTCACCTACCCACATATCCAAGTATCATTCCTACTGCCTATCCATCAGTCTATACACCCATCCTTCTAACATACCTACTCTCCTATCCATTCACCAATCCCTTCATCCATCTACTCACTCTTTCCCCCACCTATCCATTTATCCAGTCACTTATCTGGACATTCAGCAATAATTTACCAGGAAGTTATGTGCAAGGTTTGTATATGGAGCAGCTCAAGAGTCCTTGAGGAAATGTGAAATACAATTTGGAGAACAGTCATCAATCAAATCATATTTCACTGAAGGTTTTGAGCTCATCATTGAATGTCCTATACAATGCAAGGATGATAAGGATTTTTTTGTTCTTGTTTTGTGAGACAGGGTTTCTCTGTGAAACACTTCTGACTATCCTGGAACTTACTCTGTAGACCAGGCTGGCTTCAAACTCACAGACATCCACCTGCTTCTGCCTCACAAGCGCTGACATTAAAGGTGTATGCCACCACCACCTGGCAAGGAACTTTTTTAAATTAAGATTTATTTATTATATGTGTATGCCTGTTATTGCCTGTTTTTAGGTCTGTGCATTCAGTGGTTGTGGAGACCAGAAGAGGGCATCAAATCCCCTTGTACTAGAGTTAACAGCTAATTGTTAGCCACCACATGGGTTCTGGCTCTTGAAGAGCAGTCAGTGGTGTTCTTAACAGCTGAACTCTCTCTAGTCCCAAAGAAAACAGTTAAAAACTAAAGCATGTAATGACTAGAGAGCTTTATATAATAGTGGCCTGTAGCTGGAGTTTCTTTCCAGCCTGGTCCTGCAGCAGTTAGCCCCAAATAAAACCAAAAAGACTTATATTTATAAAATATTGGCTCATGGCTCAGGCTTTTTACTGGCTAGCTGTCTTTTAATTATTAACCCATTTCTACTAATCTAAGTATTTCCACGTGCTCTTGGTTTACCCAGCATGTCACTCCTTCTGCCTCTACATGGCATCTCTTGCATTGCCTCTCTGCCTTCTCTCCCCAGCCCTGCCTTTCTTCCTGCCTCTATGTGCCTATCAGTGTTTAGTCATCAACCAATAAGAGAAGCATATATACAGAAGGACATCCTTCATCAGTGGCATCTAGACAAAGTAGGATGAAGTCCAAATAGTAACTTCTTGCTGTCTTTACAGAGAGTTTTTGAGAGCCTTGGTATACACAACACACACACACACACACACACACACACACACACACACACACACACACACACCTAGGCTTACACATCTCTCAGCCCTTGTTCCTCCCTTCATTCCTGAGATCTGTTCAGTTGGGTCCTTCCTGGAGTGAGCCCNCACACACACACACACACACACACACACACACACACACACACACACACACACACACCTAGGCTTAAGCTACATAGACTTTACCTCTGAGTCTAAGCTGTAGTCTGTTTTGGTTGTATCCTGGTTATTTACTTGACCTCCCTGGGATTGGTCCCCTTATTCACAGAGCAGGCTCTGAGACCAACTACTTTACAAGCCCATGGTGGCTTCCTGGACTTGTAGGATATTGTTTTCGAGGATCTAGGGGGTCTAGACTTATATCCAACTCTTGTACATGTTAGTGTTTTGACTTTTGAGTAGCTGTTCATTTTCTGCCTTATTTTCCCAGGTTATATGAAGATGCAGTGGTGTAAGGGATGGATCACTTTCTACCTGCTTCATCTGTGCTGTAGTTCTAATGCCTAGTAGCTCAGAATGTGCCTGCATTCAGAAATACATGATTTTCAGGATAGTTGTGTTGAAATAAAGGTGGGCTTTGATCCAACATGACTATCCTTGCAAGGAGATCAGAATACTCACAGGTTCAGAAGGAAGACGGTTTGAGGCCAGCCGGGAGAAGGCAGGCACTTGCAAGCCATGGACAGGGACCTTAGCTGTTTTAAAACCTCATTTAGGACTCCCAGCCTCTGAAACTATTGTGCTCCCAGCCTCTGAAACTATTAGTCAATGTTGATATGTCTGAGTTTGTTACTTTTGTCATTGCTGTGTCAAAATACCTTAAAAGGTATCTTCAGGAAGGAAAGATTTATTTTGGCTCTCAATTGGAGGGTTTGGCCAATTTTGCTGGCAAAGTCAAGGAGGCAAGACATTAAGGCAGCTGGTCATGTTGCATCCATAATCAAGGAACACAGATGGCTGCTGGTACTCATCTCACTTTTGCAGGGTCCTCTGGCAGGTAGGTCTGTGGGAGAGACTCTCCTGCTGGTCTCTTCCTGGGGCTGAGAGGGATGGTGAGTGTCCACTACCCAGCCCCACCACCCCCACCCCATTGTTACACGAGAGAACCACACTGAGTCAGGAGACCTGCAGGAGCTCACTTTATTGTAACAGGCAGGTATTCATATAGGGTTGTGATGGGGGAAATACTTCTGTGTATGTTTACAAATAAAGTACTTGCTTGGCCAATGAGACAGCAGGTTAGGCTGGACTAGGAGTCAAAGAGGATTCTGGGAAATGTAGTAGAGAAGTGGTGTTCTAGACAGGAAATGACATAGCAAGGAGACTCATATTTAAGATGAGGAAAAAGGAAGTGTCACTCTTTCTTTCCCATTGGCTCTTGTTTTAGTGGTACGATGTGATTCACCAGTAAGGAGGAACACCAATAAGGTGTCCGATAAGATAAGTCCCATAAAATATATAGATGTATGGTAATTGAGACTGAGCTAACAAATGAGAATCTTAGTCATTGGCCAAGCAGCTTTGTAACTAATATAAGTCTCTCTGTGTATTTATTTGGGCCTAACTCGGGCGGGCGGGTGGCGTAAAGCTCGCACATGGCGGTGGGGCTCAGGCGGCTTTTGGCAAAATCATTTATCCCAACAGGGTTGAGAAAGTGGGTAGGGACCTTAGAATGGGGAGAGGTGTAAGGGCCAATAATATTAAACCACATTAGCAGTAGCTGGGCAGAGGCAGTTTTGCTGAGTCACTCCTGTGCAAAAGTGATAGGCCAAAGACAGGTTGCCAAACTCTAGCCAGGCTCAGGAAGTTCCACTAGGCCTTAGGTCCAGGCCTTTTTCGACCCAACACAATTTCTACTTTTTATTCAGTACAGGACCCCAGCCCAGAAAATGATACCATCCACAATTAGAGTGGGTTCTTCCTGCTCTGGTAACATAATCTAGATAACATCTCAGACATGCCTAACGTTTTATTCCCATGGTGATTCTGATTCTCAAGTTGACAATCATAATTAACCTTCATCCTGTATTATATGTTTTAGACTGAGGTATTTCATGTGAAGATTTATTTTCTTTTATTTATATGAATGTTTTGCCTGCTTGGATGTATATGCACCATGGTATACAGACCCTGGTGAGGGAAGAAGAGTCTTGAATCTTCCTGAACTGGAATGTCAGGTGAGTTGCCAGGTAGTTGCTGGGAACTGAACTCTAGTCCTCTACCAGAGCAGCAAGTGTTTTTTGTTTGTTTGTTTGTTTTTGTTTTCCCCAAGGGAAAACAGATTTTTCATAGAGCATGTTCTGATAGTAGTCTTCCTTACCCCAGCTTCTCCCAAATCTTCCCCACTTTCCCTCCCACCCTAATCCACACTTCTTCATTAGGCTACAAACAGACATCTTAAAAAAAATAGTAACAATAAAACAAGCCATAATAGGACATAGCAAAGAAACATAAAATAAAGAGGCCAAGAAGAAGCTCAAGAAACACATAGACAGAAGCACATGTATTTGCACATAGAGATATCCCATAGTAAGACATAATCAGGAACCCTAATATATATTCATTGAATCTGTAAGGAGAAAAAAGAAGAAAAAAAAAAACCCTGACAAAGCACTATGAGACAACAACCCTCCATAAGTGTGCTGTGTGTGTGTTGGCCATGTGCTTCTTGACATGGACTCTGGCCTTAAAAACGGTTTGTATACCCAGTGCTACAAACCTCTTAGCTGTCTCTGCAACCATTCCAGATTGAGATATTGTGGAATCACCACCAAAAGCCACCATGCCTGATGTACCATCATTATTACACTCCCATCTCTGCTTTGTTCTCCCCCAGCCATCCCTATCCCTCTTATCTTTCTGTCCCCTTGCTTTCCCTTTCTTCTCTTCCCCACATCTCTTCCTGCTCTTCCTCTTCTACATACTTATTCATTTTCATTCGTGTTCTATCCTTGGACACAAGATCATTACAGTGGAAAACATACTTCTCCATGATTGTGCTTCATTCCCTTGTTGCACAAGATGGAGAGAAGAATTTTTCCTAAAGGTCCTACCAGGTGCTGTTTGGAGCTGCATTATTCCTTATACTCAAGACTTTAGTAGCCTGGTCTAGTGTCACTGTCTCACTATAAGCCTAGCTCTATCAAAGTGATACCAAAACTATATGAAGGCCTCCTGCCTGCTGATTCTTCTTAGGATGTTTCCTGAGCTAAATGTACTGTGGTTGCCAGGTTTCTGTCTCCCCAGCTTTGTCACCTGTGTTAATTGTTGTTGATCTTCACTGGGATGCTCACCCCACACCAGCAGAGTCCCAGGAGTGACATCAGCCCTTGGTTATGTGGGTTGCTTGTAGGTGGCAGCTCCATCTGGAAGCTAAATAGAGCAACATAATCATGTTCTTTTCCTTCCCCCAAACATGTCTGTATTCCTGCAGGTAGAGAGTAACAATCAGACTACTTACAAATTGACACTTTTCTAAAGTAGCTTGATATTTTAAGAGATTCTTATGATTTCAAAGAGTTGGGATCAGGGTGTGAAACTGGCTAATAAGCCAGGTAAACTGGAGGCAGGGAGCACAAGTAATCATGTGCCTGAATTCTGTGTGCCTGGAAAGTCTTAGCTGTGTCCTGCAGATGCATTTTTGGGCCTTCCAGTGGGTCCGGTATGTGTGTCCTTGGGGTCAGGAAGAATCAGTGATGGTGGTTGCTCTCGGGAAGAAAAATGGTATATTTCTAGGGTCTCGCCTATGTATTTTGAGAACTATAACATTTTTGAAGACCACCTGGGCCTCTATATATCCCCACTCTTTTGAAAAGCTAGGTCATTCTCCCAGAGCTGTTGTCTGTCTTTGCTAGAGTCCAAGTAATGCTTCCAAAGTGATTTTCACAGATGTGAAGTCACTTACTTAGGAATGTTCTCAGTTTCCATAAGGCCACCACTAACTAACTTGCTCCAAGTCACATGGTAATGGGGATGAGAGTATACTTGAAAGTGAGGCCTCTTTTCCTTGCCTAAGATGCTTCCCATGCAAGGGCCACTTCTGCCAGTTCTCATCTTGAGGCGGCCTCCCTCACATCTCACATGGTGCCCTTTCAGGGATCCTCCCTCCTCCTCTGGCTATTGAGCAGGCCCCATAGAGCCATTAAGGTAGTGTTCTTGTAGCTTGTGCTAGGTGGGAGGCTGCTCGCTATAATAGGAAAAACCCGGAGAGGACAACTGCAGGTATTTGTATGCAGCTAGTCTGATGGTGTGGAATGTGGTGATATCCTGGAGATCAGAATGCAAAGCAAGCCACAGCCATAGAAGCTGGGCAGGGGTGGTATACACACCTTTAATCCCAGGACTCAGGAGACAGAGACAGATGGATCTCTGTGAGTTCAAGGCCATCCTGGGCTACACTCAAGTGAATCAGTCTAAAAGACAAACAGAGCTCATGCCATTAATCCCAGCACTAGAGAGAATATAAGGAGCTTAGTGCAGTCTCAGGCAGCAGCCTCAGATTTGGTGAGAAGTGGTACTGTCTGGAGATGCAGTTTGAGGTTCTGTGGATTGCCCCTTCAGTTTGAGCATTGGTAGAGGTGAGAGCTCTCTGGTGGATTGGCTGCCTTGCTCTTCTGATCTTCAGCTTCAATCCCAATGTATGGGTTTATGTTATTTTGCTACAGCGAAATAAACACAGTCTCGATTAAACTACACATAGCTAACACATCTCTGGGAAGATAGAGCAGAGCAGAATACTGACCTTTCTCACTATCTTCTTTAGAAACCTGCTTTATTGCTGGTAGTCACCATGTGGTGTTAACTGTGAGGGGCAGCCTTGTGTTCCAATCTGTTTATTGATGGAAGCAGTTTTCATTTATAATCTGTGGGACTCTTGGAGCATGCCCCTTTTCTGAGTTCCAGTTATTTTATCTATTAACAGAGCCTGTTGATATGTGCATATAGATTTTAGAGTAACAATAAAGGAATGTAAAATATATCTCACAGAATCCTGCATTTGCCAAACCTCCATGATTGGACAGATACTCTGCCTGTCTAGACATGGTACAATGGTGATTGTTGTCTCTTTGACTTGGATGGATATGGTAGTGTGTATAATGGAGTATAGGGTCTTGACCCTGTCCTATCATTGTCTGCAATAACTGAAAGCCACTGTAATCATAATAAGATGATGAGAAAATCTGAAGAATTGAGCAGAAAAATATGTTGCTCTGGGCAAGTCCCTATATTCTGTGGGGACTAAGTCAGATAGTGGTAAGTGGATATTGCAGCATAATGAAGAAAGGTACCAGAAGGCAGTAGCAGGCATTTGATGGAGACACAAAGCAGGAATGTAGCAAGTGTCTACCAGGATGTTATTTACTATTGGTACCTGCTTTGCCACCTGTTTGTTCATTACAGTCTTCACTAACTGTATAAGTTTTTATATATCAACTGAATTGGTGGTGTTTATCTTCAAAAATAAGTCCAGCCCCCAGTACAACTTCTAAAAAGGAGAATTGCTGAGTTAGAATAGGCCCGTGGGCATAGTCAAATACATATTCAAAACTGAGCATTGAGCCTTTCACTGCACTGTTAGGTGTGCTTGCTATTTTACTGACACACAGTTCTTTGTCGCTTGGGGGATTTCAGGTGCTCAGAAATTGTCCTTGCTTTTCAATTTGTCAAATATTGTTATTGTGGAACCCTAGTCATCTGTTTTTTGCTTGAGATCAAGTGACTGTCCAGTGTCAAGACATTGGATCTGAGCTCAACTCTAACCTCCCTCTGGCATGGAAACCCACTGCTCTCTTCAGATCCTCTGCCTTGGTGATAGAAAGGCACTGTCTTGGAACCTCTTTGTGTCTGACCTGTGGCCTCAGGGTCTAGAGACAGTGCCAGAGCAGATGGAGCTTGCTCACATCCGGGGCTGCTTGGTGCTACCTTAGTGATTCCTTTAGCTGCAAGCGACATTCAGACCCTAGAGTAGACAGTTAGTTAGTGAACTGTAGACGTGTGTATGTGGATCAGGGTGTACAAGGCCAGTAAGAAATGCTAGAAAAGCCTCAGTTACTGTTGGTTAACCTTACCCTTCCTGGAGTTGGAGTTGGGTGAGATACTTGGATTTGTTTCTTATCCAGCAGTGCTCTGGCTAGTGTTTTGGGGAGAATTCCTGAATTATAGTAAAGTTCCTGAGTCTGTACTCATGCTTATCCAGGTCACAGCTCTGCCTTGCATGCTGAACCTTTGGAAACATTAGAGTGGTAACTGTAGGGATGAGATCATCACCTATTTCACCAGCTTTTCCCGCTTTCCATAAAGTCATTGTTGTCTACAATTAAAGAAACAAGAGCCAATAAAATGCAGAATTGGACACCTCGTAATTTCTAAGATTTAAGAATTTTAATTGAGCAGATGCAGTGCTTTCCATGGGCAATCTTCTTATAGTGTCCCTTGGCTGATGCCTTTCCTATCCTTGATCAGGATCCATGAATACAGCCCAATGGACAGACCCTTCCATTATGGATTTGGCTTACATGGTCATTTTTTTTTTAATCTTTCAACATTTCTGAAAATATACCCTGATGAGTGTGGGTGCATCCCACCCCAGTTGCTGCTATCACACATTACCAAATACTTCCTGGTTGAAAATTATCCACATTTGATGACCCTCTTGGAGCTTTAAAGTTCAAAAATCATTTTTGTAGGCAGTGTGTCAGGTCTAGGATATAGGGAGAGTCCTTTTTCTTGTTCTCAGCTTCTAAGACCTGCATTCCTTGCTTTGTGGTGGTCCTTCTAATTTTCTTCTTTCTACAATGCCCATCTCTCCAATCTCTCCACCTTCTGCCACAATGCCATGTACTCTCACTTGAACCTTCCCTATATACCTCTCTTACATGGATATTTCTGGTGACATGAATTCTATTTCAGTATAATATCCCCATCTCGAGCACTCATCCTACTTTCAGAATTCCTTTTATCAAATAATTCAACATTTACATTGTAGAAATTATCATCCAGATCTCTTTTTGTTGGGGGGGGTGTATTATTAGCATCTTATGAGTACATCAGTCTTGGTACACGCCATTCTCACTGCCTGTCCTCCAGTATCTTTTCTGTGAGGGTCCATTTCCCTGATCTAGGTCTCTGTTGTGCCATTGAGCCTTTTAATATATATTCTCTATGTAGCCCTGGCTGACCTGGAACTCACTCTGTATAACTCTTTGGCCCTGAACTTGGAGATCCAACTTTCTCTGTTTCCCAAGTACTGGGATTATAGGCGTGTGCCACTACTACCAGGCAGTAATACTCTTTTCTTCTTCATGTGACATCTAGAGCCCGCCCTTCAGTAACATGTACCATACACTGCCTTGTCACTACTGGTTTCTTTCTCTGCCTTTTTGGACAGACGTACATGGCAACTACTTTTCTCTGTCACACACCATAACCAAACATGGCAGGAACTATTTCATGGGTTCTGAGGAACATAGGTCCCAGAGCAAGAATACTGCCTCCCTTCATGGAGTGACCCCAAGAAGCCCTGGGTCCTGTTTTCCATGGAGCCTTGTTGACCTGAAATTGGATATCCTCCTGCGATGTCCAGTTGTCTGAGCTTCTGCATTTCAGGGTCCCTATTTCCCTGGCCCTTCAACTGTATTGGGCTGCAGTAGATTAGCCTAAGTAAAAGTGAATAGAAAAGTTCCTGTTAACATTTATATTGCTTTTCTTTGGTATTTCTTGGTGAGGATCTGTAGATGGGATGGCTGCAGAAAATGATCTTTAATCTAAATAATGTTCCTCTTGGTGGCTGGATTCTGGCTTTTTGCTAGGCTATAGAAAACAAGAGGTGTAGGGGACTTCCAAACCCAGGAAGGAAAAACAGCATG
Source organism: Cricetulus griseus (assembly GCF_003668045.3). NCBI lineage: Eukaryota > Metazoa > Chordata > Mammalia > Rodentia > Cricetidae > Cricetulus > Cricetulus griseus. Next base: position 149,264,901 of record NC_048596.1, on the reverse strand, counting down.
AAGATAAGACCAGAAACTGCATTACTCTCAAGCAGAGTGCCCACTGAATTGTCTGTTCCCATGTCAGGCTGTGGTGTTGAGAATTAACATAGAGTACTTACTGAGTGAGTATGAAATGCATCATTTTTCCACTGGCTGCAGTTTTTCTTCTCCCCCTATCTCCTGTCTCTCAGTCTCTCCTTTCTGTTTTTGAGACGTGGTTTTATATAGTTCAGACTTACCTTATAGTTGCTTACCTTATACTTACCTGCTGACTCTATCTCCAGAGTTCTAGGATTGCAGGCTTGCACTGTTAAGCCTGGTTTATACAGTATTGGGGATCAAACTCAGGGCCTTGTGCATGCTAGCCAAGCACTCTATCAGTTGAACTACTTTCTTATCCTATATTTCTTTCATTTTATGCATATTGGTTTATTTATATTTTCTTTTTAAAGTTTATTTTTAAAATTGTTATGTATTTTGTCATGCTATTTCTCCATCCATAGGCCTCCCCAGATCTCTGTCCCTATAGACCCCATTTCATAGACTTTCTCTCTTTTAAAAGCCAAAAGCAAAACAAAATGTCCATGTACATGTATGTGCACATTTGCATATTTGCACACTTGCACACACACACACACACAGACACACACACACACACACACACACACACACACACACACACACACATACACAAGAAAGATAAAATAGTTTTCTAAATGGAGTCTGTGTTGGCCAACTACTAGAAAAGGAGGCTTCATTCCAGTTCTAGAATATGAGATGTTGTAGTCAGCAAGAAAAGTTTTGTTTTTGTTTTTTAATGTCAACATATGAAAGTCATGTTTTCCTTGCTATGGGTTCTCAGATAAATCTTTGCCATAAGTTTCCATCTAAATAGAAATATTGGTTTTTGATTGGAGCCTCAGACCTGTGTGAAAGAAGCTGTACAAATGGGTATAAAATATTGAGTCAGTTAAGTACTGTGGGAAAAAATGTAATTTCTTTTTGCAAGACTGCAGGAAAAGCTTTTTTAGTAATCCTGGGTGTAGTTAAGGCATTTACTGTACAAATATTTTGATTCAAGATGTAGCTCAGTTTGTAGTGTGTTTGCTTAGCATGCATGTAAGTTTGATCGCCAATGCTGCATATATCAGACATGGTGTAAAATATGCATGCATGTACATGCATGCTTGTAATCCTAGCACTCAGAGGAAGTTGATACAGGGTAATCAGAATTTCAAGGCCATCATTGTCTACATAATGTGTTTTTGGTCATGCTGGGCTACATGAACTATTGTGAGCATCCAGACTCTACTAATAGTGTATTAGTGATGCAGAAGTCTTCTTTGGCAAGAGGATATTTATGTTGTTTGAGGAACAGCAAGGAAGCTATTGACTTAGATGAATGGAAGTTCAGTAAAGATTTGATCAGTGACCCAGACTGGGATGTGGCCAGCTAGTGCTTCTATATATTTAGTTCCAATTTGTGGGTTTGACCATAGGTTACCATGAGCATCTACTGCAGATGTCACCCCCTATAACCATTTACTGGTGTGAGTTTATTCTTTAAAGGATACTTTTATGCCACAATGGACTGTATCCTCCAACTGTGAGAGAAATAATCCACAGCTGGCAGACATGCCCATTCCAGTTTGTCATGTCATCCCAGAGGAGCTCATGATGTTCTGCCATCGCAGAAGTAACTATGGCATCCTGCCACTAAGCAATAGTTCTATCCTGGGAGAAAGAAGCACACTAGTAGATGGGCATGCAAGGCTAATATCTCCTTACATGAGTGTGCCTTACATGAGTGTGTTCTCAAAATAGAGCATGGGGCTTTCATCTTTCTTTGAAGAACACAGCAGAGGGAATGACTCTGGCAGGACAATGGAGTAGAAGTACAGAAACCTGGGTTTTGATCCCTGTTCTGCCAGTAATTGGCCAACATACTGTGCCCATCAGAGGTCACTCCAACAAGAAAATGTAGGAGTCTGAGCAAAAAATGTATTTATTATTATCCACAAGTCCAGTCAGTACAGAATTCCTAGGAAGGCTCTTAGCTAAGATGCAGTACACACAGTTTAGAACCACATAGAATCAGGCAAGCTGGGAGACTAGTAAAGAAGCCTTTACCAAGCCTGAGGTTGGAACTGTATACCTTGTGTGTTGATACTTGTGTCAGCAGAGTGGCACCATAGCATTTGAAAATTGAGACATTTAATACAGGCTAAATGCAACTCTACCTTCTTCAGAGAGCATGGCCTGCGCCTTCTGTGCTTTCACAGCAGTGCTCAGAGTGTGCTTTAGTACTTGACCTCCACATTTGCCTATCAGATTTCATACAGGTGTATCAGGCTGGTGGCAACTAAAGTGTACAATAATAGCCCAAGACATAAAGGAGTTTGGAATGGCATGGCTCTCTCAATACGCAGCAGAATTGTTAGAGTTAGTAGTCTTATTTAAATGGTGAAGATCTTTTCATGTTGTGGAAGTGTTACATACAGTGGAGTTTGTGAAATTCGTAAATTTATGATAAAAGACTGAGAGCTACAACTCAGAAAGGTATACAGTGAAATATACTAAACAACAACAAAACAAGATTAATGGAAGTGGAATTCTTAAAAATCATATCCGGAGGCACCAGGAGAAGGCAGGAAAGTATGATGAGATGGCACTACCAATCCTCCAAAGTACCAACATTAAGAAAAAAAATCAAAGAAATAAAAACAGAATTTCCCAAATGTCAGCAAAGATGCATGGTGCCTGAGAGGATATTGTATCATTGGTTGGATCTCTGGCAGAAGATACATGGAGCATGTTAGAGTTCTGGGCCACCTTCTTCAAGGGTTACTTGGGGATATGTAATGGTGACTAAAATCTCCCTTGCCCTCAGTATCTCTATTCTTACTTGCAAATGCTCAGACAGTCTGTGCGATGGGCTCCAGCACACTTGCTGTTTCCTTGACACCTTTCCATATTCAACACTGTTTACTAAGCATCTTGTGTGGGAGTTCTGGGTGTTCAGTACAATGAATGTACACTGCAAAGGCTTAAAACCCCAGCCATTCTCTCATTTTTCTCTTTTCTCATTATTCTTCTGTGGTGTTTTGAATGAGAATGCTGCCATATGCTCATATGGTTCCCAGTACTGTTTGTGAATGATTCGGAGATATGACATTATTGGAGGAAGTGTGTCACTGGAGGTGGGGTTTGGGGTTTCAAAAGACTAGTATCATTCTCAGTGCTCTCTCAGCAACTCTCATTGCTTGCTCATCTTTCATCTCAGCTACTTGTCACCATGCTTTTGCTTTGCCAACATAGACTAACCCTCTGGAACCATAAGCCCACCTAAACTCTTCTAAGTTTCCTTGATCATGCTTATTTATCACAGCAATAATAACCCCAAGATCACTTCTATTCATTACTCCTTTGGAAGATTTCACAGTTCCCATTCTTTTCCTTTTTTGCCTTTACCTATATTTTGTTTTCCCTAGTATATTAATATAATCCTCTCTCGTCGAAATCCAGTTGCTTTTTTATCTTACTTTTTTATACCTAATAAACCTCTCTTCACTCTGTTCCATACCTGGTTCCTCCTT